>NW_024425563.1:4836700-4996782 GCF_017311325.1 Ursus maritimus | reverse complement strand
CCCCCCCCCCCCCCCCCCCCCCCCCCCGCACACAGTTTAGTGGTGAGAACTGGGGGAGAATGAACGTTGACTTCTGAGGCTTACGCCAGTCCTACAGCGGAAGTCAAAACTCCTACCCTGACAACACGATCTGCAGTTACCATCTCTCATAAGAAAACCGAGGCTGAAGGACCGTCGTCAAGACAAGGGGCACCCCGTGCAGACGAGCTTCATCGTGTGCACCAGCTCTGACCCCAGACAGAGTGCTGGGCTGGGGGGCACCGAAAGTTTGTCCGGCCCTGCTGTGACGATGAGTGGTGTCTACGGAAGGGGTCTTACGTGCACTCCTGTTTGCCTTTCCTGCAGCATGGTAGTTGCTAGTTGGAAATTGAAACCTTTACCGTTATTTCTCTATCCACAAGATTACGCTGAATCCCACCTGAAGTTTCTTTTCACTTTTGAAGGGGATCTGAACAAGATACCCCAAAATATGCCCCTGCGGCAGACTGTTCTGCATGGAAGGCCTTGAGAGTTAGCAGATGCAGGAGGGGCTCCCTGACTCCCCCTTTCTATTGAAGAACAGGTCTTGAAATTTCCTGTCAGGAAGGGCCCTCCCTGCTCCAGAAAGAAAAGAAGTCTTACGGCCAGAGACTGAGATGGACCTGGACAAGCACAGCTTCTAAAATCACCCCCATCTCGGGCACCTGAGTGGTTCAGTTGGTTAAGCAAATGCCTTCAGCTCAGGTCATGATCTCTGGGTCCTAGGATAGAGTCCTGCATCGGGCTTTCCACTCAGCAGGGAGTCTGCTTCTCCTTCCCACTCTTCCTCTCTCTTTCAAATAAATAAATAAAATCTTAAAAAAAAATAATAAAATCACCCTGATCTTCCTCCAGTTTTACATATATGTCCTTGTCACTGTCCCACAACAGACTGCCCCTAATCGAAGCTTCTGTCTAATCGCATTGTGTAAAAAGGTATATAGGGGCGCCTGGGTGGCTCAGTCGGTTGAGCGTCTGCCTTCAGCTCAGGTCATGATCTCAGGGTCCTGGGATTGAGTCCCACGACAGGCTCCCTGCTCCTCGTGGAGCTTCTCCCTCTCCCTCTGTGCTCTCACACACTCTCTCTCAAACAAATAAATAAAATCTTTTATTAAAAAAAGTTATATAAACTTTGAGGCTTAGTGGCTTCTTCAGATCTGAATCCTCCTTCTGAAGATTCCTGTGTACATGCAAACATGTGAAATAAATGTGTAGCTTTTCTCCTGTTAATCTGCTTCAAGTCAGCTTATTCTTGGGCTAGCCAGATCCTAAGAGAGAAAGAAGTTTTTCTCCCCTACATTTTAATAACATTAGATATTAGTGGAACATTTATTTCATCCGTAAAGAAATTCTATCATTTTAAAGCCATTTTTCATGTATAAGCATAATAATAAAATCCTAGGTCATCCCAGGGGCTTGATCTCTGGGGTGTTTATCCTCTGCCCTCCAGGGCTCAGACCTGCTCTGAGACACAAGAAAAGGGGCCATACAGCACCACGAAGGGGCCAGTGCAGTACCCTGCCTCTTCGGACAGGCTTTGTAAACCATAAAATTTACAAATTTACTTGCTAGTGTGCATCAGAAGAGAAGGTCTTCGCAGGAGGCAAGTCACCCTTTGTCTCTCGGAAACCTTCCCGCAAACACACAGCACGCTCTCATTTTGGTTTTGTGCCTTTGCTTACGTTATTCCTTCTATTTGAAACTGCTTTCTTTCCCAATTATCTGCCTCAGTGTTCTCCATCGGGAAGCCTTCCAGATGACTCTAGTTTAAACCAGTAGGTCTCAAAGAGGGAAGAGCCCCAGCAGCCCCTGGGACTGGGACCTTGTCAGGTCCCAACCCCCACCCAGGCAGACACTGCTGCTGGGCCCACCAGTTGGTTTGGGAGCCCCAGTCAACTAGTGTCAGCTCCAGGGCCACAGGGATGTCTCCTGCCTCTGGACGGGGGTGGGGTGGGGGGGGTCACAGCATCTCACTTGGAGCCAAGCTTCCTTTCAAAGGATTCCTGTGTGGGAGCCCCTCCAGGTGCAGGCAGCGCCCCCCCTACCGAATAAAGACTGAGTGCATGGCTACTTGGCCAAAGGTGGTAGTTTAACTGTTTAGAATGATAAAAGTCATCTCCACTATGAATTTCCTCTTTGGTCCCTGTGGGCACCCAGAGCCAGCGGGAGACAGCCTTATAAGGCCCGGCAGGACTTGAAACAGATATGCCTTTAACCTTTACAAGCTAAGATGCAAAAAGGCCTGTCGGACGCACGACTCCATGTGGCACTTATGTGTTATATAATAATTATAATCGCTAACTTTTATTGTGCTCCTATCATGTGCCAGGTACTGCTCTCTGCAGGACTGCTTACATAATTTGCAGAGCCCAACGCAAAAGAACATATGGGGCCCCTGGATGAAAAAGAGAGAAACTGCTGTTGAAAGGACTAACATATTAAATATTTTCCTTTCTTCTGTGGTCTCTCTCTGGACTCCTCCTGGTGTTTTTATTTTCTATTTAATGTCACTCTCCCTGGGGCACAGGGACACTCCTGGGGCGCGGGGCGGGGAGGGCGAGTGTCGACCTGGCCAGGTGCCCGCCAGTCAGTGCTCGCACTCCCGCCTCCCAGCTGCTGGATTCTCCCCACTCCACAGCCGCCAAACTGAAGCGCCACGCGCTGGCAGAAGAAGGGGAAGCCCACAACCCCACCTGAGGCAGACCTGTGGCCCCCAGGGCATTGCTACCTCTGCACCAGGACAAGCTGGGTGCTTAGAACCGGGCGGGCACTGCCAGCTCAGGGGGTCGCACGCTGCCAGGCGCCCAGCGGGGACGCCGGGGCGCACAAGCGGACCCCGACCCTCGGGGGGCGGGGCGCGCACACCCGGCCCCGCGGGGAGCCCAGTGGGGGGCGGGGCAGGGCAGCCAAGTGGGGACTTGGCTGTCTGGAACCTGCTGGGGGAAGCAGCAGGCCGGATCACTCGTGAGTGCAGCCTCAGAGCCTGGCGCATGCTCAGTGTAGTGTCCCTTGGGACTTGATTTACAAAACAGAAATTCAAAATGTAAAATTAAAAATTGCAAGCCAATGGTTCTAGAGCATTCAGTCCCAGGCTGGGACCCTCTCAGACACTGGGCCGGGTCACTGCCCTCGCTGCATGTCCCTGCAGGCAGCCTTTTAGAGGATTTACTTCAAGTCTCACAACAAGCCTATAACACTAGGTATTACTGTCGTCTCCATTTTACAGATCGGGAAGTTGAGGCATAGAGGGAGGAGCGAGCCTGCCTGAGACAGTAGGTGGAGCCGGGTTCTAACCCAGGCAGTCTGACCCAGAGCCTGCAATCTGTCCATGCTACTGCTCGGAACAGAGTACGTGCACAGCAGACGTGAAGTCGGAATAGGCGGCCACGCGTTTAGGGCTCCTTCAAGTCCTGCAGTCGTGAGTGCCCTGTCCTCCCTGCAGCTTCCCTCGGGCTCTTTCCCCCTCTACCTAAAACCGTTTGGTTAATCTTTTCCCAAGGAGAAGTAGGATCATGAATACAATGTAGGGTCTCGGTTCACGGCGCTGAGCGCTAGTGACTTGCCCATGGATGGGCGAGGCTGTCTCAGCTCGCAGCTCTGCCGCTGCCTTCCGTGACTCGCCCACGCGGGGCTCCTCCTGTGGGTTTTACAGCCTGGCACGAAATGAGATCCTGGTCAGCAGTGCTGCAAGAGGACTTTGTGAGCAGGTGCCAATGTCTGCCAGGCCTCCAGGGAATCTTCTAGAACTCCACAGTTTTTTCAGGGCCCAACCTCCTAGATGGCTTCTGGTCTATTTTACTGAAAGCGGGTAGGATCCTTGGAAACACAGTCACAAAAGGATGACTGACTCCCCTTATCCACCTGCACTTCCACCATCACCGTAGTTATCAGTGAGCAGCAATTAGAAACTCTCAACAATGTACACGAAAGCAGCCGTGTGCGGGCCACTGTTTGGTCCTCAGTTCTCTGGAATGTGTTTTTTAAAAGGCCCTCACTGAAGCGTTTGACGATTTCTGTGGTGTAAACACTCCACTATGACCGATTTCAGGCTATCAGTGTGATATTCACCTGCTTGCAAAATACCTGAGCTTTTAATAATCTGCTCTCCCAGGCTCGTCCAGCTCCAGCCACTCGTAGACATAGCCTTTCTTTCAAGTATCCTGAAGTCTTTATGTGAGTCTCCTAATTGTCACCATGACTGGGGGACAAGGAAAAGGAGCTATGGTATAGTAATAACTATTCTACAGTTGAACAAATAATCCAACATCGAATATTTTGCTGCGGGCCCCCAGCAAAGACCTGGACTTTATTTTTATTATTTTTTAAAAGATTTTATTTATTTATTTATTTATTTATTTATTTATTTATTTGACAGAGAGATACAGCCAGCAAGAGAAGGAACACAAGCAGGGGGAGTGGGAGAGGAAGAAGCAGGCTCCCAGCAGAGGAGCCTGATGTGGGGCTCGATCCCAGAACGACAGGATCACGCCCTGAGCCAAAGGCCGACGCTTAACGACTGCGCCACCCAGGCACCCCTATTTATTTATTTTTGAGAGAGAGAGAGCACACAAGCATGAGGGGCAGAAGGAGAAGCAGACTCCCCCACTGAGCAGGGGAGTCGTTCCCAGAACCCTGAGATCGTGACCTGAGCTGAAGGCAGACACTCCACCGACTGAGCCACCCAGGCACCCCAAAGACCCAGACTTTAGACAAAAATGACACTGAAAGTATCCAGCCGCAATCCTGCTAAATGGGCGTGGCTTGGAGATGGATGAGGTTTGCCACCCCGAGAGCCACAGTCTTTTTAGGAAGGAAGGAGTTTGAGAACAAGATGCAGTCGTGGCTGGGAGCCTAAATGGTGCTTGGAGCGGTGCTGAGAATTCCCAGAGCAGGGATCCTCTCTGGGACCTCTGAGCATGCTCAGGGGAAGTAACTGGGAAGGACAGTAAAAAGAACCAAGTGACTAAAATGATTTAATTTAGTCATAGAAAAAGCATCATGAAAGAACATATTGTCCCTCCTCTGTACCTGTCTGACTGTGGACCTGGACTCCTCACGTCTTCCTCCCATCCACCATCCTCAGCATCATCGCCTCTGTCCTCGCTCTTATGAGCATCTGCTGTGTAATCCGAAGAGGACAGAGTCTGGGGAAAGAGATTTGGCCTTATGCACTCTTGGAAGGAGTTCCCATCAGGCAACATCTTTACCAAATATCTCTTTCTAGAGTTCGGGAGTGGGTGGAAGGGAAACCTTTCATCGGCATATACCCCTCTGGAGAATAATCTCATATGGTAGACTCCATTCCTTTTTCTAAATTGGCTAATGCGTGGGACAGGGCAAAGTTCTCATGATGCTTCCAATGTCAAGGAGAGTATTGACATTAGAAATGAAAAGAGAGAAAATTATGAAAAAAATATATAAAATTTACATAAATAAAAACTTCATTAAGTAACATGCACTGATTTTAAATGTGCACAACATTCTTGTTACCACTTAAAAATAGAATGATGAAGGATGATTTGGTGGGAGTATTGTTTAGTAAAAAAAAAAAAATCAATTTAACATCACTTTGCTTTCAATTTCTGCTGCCAAGAAAACTCATGCTGTATCTTCTAATTCAAACATAAGTGTCTCCAGAAACCTTTGGATCCCATATTACAAAGCCCCATCTGTTTTACCCTCTCCAAATTAGCATTTTAGCTTAATTCACTTATGAATTTTCTGACATTCGCTTGATTTCCCCCACTCTTGTTATCTAAAGTTACAACCTGGCATCTTTTAGATTTGGATCCAACTTAGAAAATAATTTTTAGCTTTTTAAAATCCTTTTTAGTAGTAAGCAGGGTATAAATAAATAAAATTTAAAACACGATGCAAATATGTATGTACAAGGATGTTTACTGCAGCATCGTTTGCAAAAGCAACAATTGGAAACAAATGTCTATGAACCTAAGAGTGGTTAAAGCAGTAATTGCTAAAAAGGGTGAAGTATCTATCGATCAATTGTTCCATCTGTTGATTGATACATCCTGATATGAAAGTCTGTATATGATAGAGAATGTAGAAAAAAAGGAAATTGAAAAATCAGTATAAGACAGTTTTATGTAGAGGGAAAAAAGCAAAGCTATATACCTGAAGGACACAGGGAGTAGACTGCAAGTCACATCAAGAGTTGGATGGGATTGGGGGGGGGGGGGGGGGGGGGGTTGGGGGCAGATGGGGCAAGTGGCGCAGGCAGCAGAGGTCACATTTCTCTATGTAGGCTTGTGTTCTGTTTGAGTTTTCTACAATAAGAATGTGTGGCTTCATATTATTTTGTAATTTAAAAAATCCAAACCAAAGCAACCATTCTTGAATTACCCAGCATAGATAATAAAATCACAAATGACACAAATGAGGGTCATCAGAAATTTTGAAGAGTTCCTTTCTATTTCTATTTTGAATACTTACATAGCTACACTCAAGGCAAAATAAAAAGGAAAGAAATTTAAAACACACACGAGAGAAAATGATTAGAGCTAAAGAAAACAACCAGCGTACCACTCTCTAGAAAGCATAAAGAGATTACAATTTTAGGTAGAATACAAGACAGAGACAAACACATATTTCTGCTTGTAGAACTGCGTTTTGTGTTTGGGGAGGACATTTCTCTTATTCTAATGATAATAAGAGTACATTGCCATGACAGTATGGCCGGCAATATCTTAAATAATTTTACTTTTATTAACTCATGGGATCTTAACACCCCAGTTAGGAAAAGTCCATAGTTATTCCCATTTGACAGATGAGAAATGGAAGCAGAGAGAGGTTAATGCCTAGGTCCCATAGCTTGAAATGGATGGAGCTGGGATTCGAACCCACACAGGATGAATCCAGAGTCTAGACACATAAGCACTTCCCTAAAGTTGTAAAGCCGAACAGACACATGGATCTACCTGGCAAGCACATCTCTGCGGCGGGAAATGAGCTCTGCACAGGGATGCTGGAGCAGCACCTCAGCTTTCTCCGAGCTCCCCGTGCACACCCAGTCTGCCCTTGGCAATTTCTCCCCACACATTTAGCCAACTGTTTCTCTGATTGTTTATTTTCTGGTATTTCTGTGTAACTGCCCTTAGATGAGGAGGCTAGCTTGCCTCGGAAAGCAATTGTAGAAGGACAAGGCATCAGAGAAGCTGGGGCCTCTGAGTTGGGGTGTTTGTTGGGAGTAAGGAATAGAAAATCGGTCAGAGCAAAGAGACTGCTGACAGAGGTGGCGGGAAACTAAACGGGAAAACTATGATTTATTCATTAATCAGCAGCCAGGACAGGAGTATTCATTCCTCTGGCTTTCTCCTGCCCTGCCTTGTTGAACTAGCTATAGGTGAAGGGTGGTGTGAACTACTTTTTGTAGTTAAAAAGGAAGTAGAAGTCAGAGCCCAAACTCAAGGAATTTATCAACTACGCTAACATGAGAAGGACATCCTCAGAGGAATACAGAAGATAGAAATAAATGCTGAGCTGGGGATCGGGGCTTTGGATCCCATGTGCCTGCTTAGTTATGTGATCATGGGTAGATGACTTAACCCCCGAGAACCTCTGGGGGACCTACACCTGTGTCAGTAGGTCGTAGGAAGATCAGAGGAAGTCATGTACACCAAAGTCGGTGGACCTGGTAGAGACGCAGAGCTCACGCCCTACCTGAAGGAGGCAAGTAGGACACAGAAAATAGACTCCTTCCCTCCCTCCGCCCACAGGTGTCACACCTGCGTCAAGCTTTGCAAGCCTGCCCAGCCTCCCCCTGCTCCCTCTCCCCTTTGTCTTTCACAGACTTGCCCCCTAGAAGTCTCCAGACTTCAAATTCCATCAGGAAGTCTGAAACCAGCCCGGGTTAGAGAACTAGCAACATGCTCTCAATGACGGGAAAAGGCTTGGAGAAAAGAGGTTGAGGGGATTGAAGACGCAGGGTTAGCCTGTTAGTCAGCAACATATGGCGCATGGCCGGTGTCTCGGAGAGACAATGTAACGTTCCCATGCACAACAGAAGGTGGTGCTTCAGCTGGGAGACGGAAGGTGCTGCTGGGGAGACAGACAGCTGGGATGCATATCCCTGGGATGTGCTGCCCTCAAGGGGACCTCAGGCTCTGCAGCGCTCTCAGACTGGCAAAGGGTATAGAGCTTCCGGATGTACACACCCCCTTCTTTGTTTACACCCGCCAGTCACACTCTCTCCTCAGAATTTCCCGGTCTTACTTCATGAGGGTTTATTCTCTCGCTCAGTGAACTAGAAGCTTGGACGCCCACCCACGTTCCCATTCCCGGGCCAGTGCACTTGCCCTCGCTGCTGTGAGAAAGGTGCTTGCCATGAAACTCACAACTCTCCCTTTTTCTGGGATATTGTCCTGGAGGAGGGGGCCAGTTGGAGTGTTTGCTGTCACACACACACCCCACCCAAGGGTTACCCCCAGCCACTGACCACTGACTGGTGCAGAGGTACAGAGGGCTGCCCCTTTGTCTCAAAGCTAGACTCCCAGAAATCCCATCCCTGCCCTCCTCCTTACAGGCTCCTGACGCATCATAGGCCCTGGAATCCCCATCTCAGTGTATGGGGGAGACTCTAAGAATGGGATTCAGGGGTTCACTCACCCAGCCATGTGGACCCAATGGAAAACTGTGGATGTATCCCAAAGTGTGACCATGGAACACCTGCTTCACAAGCCCCAGGACACTTGTTTAAGATGCACATCCCTGGAGGGGCGCCTGGGTGGCACAGCTGTTAAGCGTCTGCCTTCGGCTCAGGGCGTGATCCCGGCGTTGTGGGATCGAGCCCCACATCAGGCTCCTCCGCTATGGGCCTGCTTCTTCCTCTCCCACTCCCCCTGCTTGTGTTCCCTCTCTCGCTGGCTGTCTCTATCTCTGTCGAATAAATAAATAAAATCTTTAAAAAAAAAAAAAAAGATGCACATCCCTGGGGCACCTGGCTGGCTCAGTTGGTACACTGTGTAACTCTTGATCCCAGGGTCATGAGCTCGAGCACCACATTGGGCATGGAGCCTACCTAAAATTAAAAAAAAAAAAAAAGTAATAGGGGTGCCTGGGTGGCTTAGTTGGTTGAATGTCCAACTCTTGATTTCAGCTCAGATCATGATCTCAGGGTCATGGGTTCGAGCCTGTATGCGCTCGGTGCAGAGTTTGCCTGTCCCTCTCCCTCTGCTCCCCCCCAACTCTCTGTCTCTCAAATAAATAAATAAAATCATTGAAAAAACAAAAAATGCAGATTCCAGAGCCCAACATTGGTGCTACTGAGCCAGAATCAGCTGGCAGGCCATGAGAATTTGCATTTCAATAGCCTTCAATTGTGCTCAGGAACACTCAGGTCTGTGCCACACTGTTCCTGTCGCTTCTTCCCTCCCATCGCTCTGGGCATTTTCACTCAGCCAGCGCAGTCTTCCTTCTGTTAACACCGCCCTGGGTCCTCTCCCCTCACCTCTCCATTTTCATGGCTCCTGCTGCTGCTTGCCTAGTGCTCACTGCCAGATGGGAAGCCCTCCTTCATGGAATCACCTCAACTCTTCTCCTTTACCACCCACAGGGCAAAACTACTGATGACCTGAACTGACACTCCAATATATTCTTTACATTGTCAGGAACATTTTTTCCCACAACACTTACCCTGATCTGTACTCTAATGTGCTTGAGGACCTCGGATGTGGCTTAAACTTCTTTGTAGCCCTCGGCTCAGCACTATGCAAACATTTGAAAGAGTTTCATTCATTCAATAAACATTTATTGAATATTATGTGCCAGGCACAGTATTAGACTCTGGCGATCCAGAGATAGATTGTTCTTATCTTGGTGGGCCACACAATTCAATTGATTAAATGCTTTCAAGAGTGAATTTATGGTAAAAGTATTTCTAAAGACAGCGTCAAAAGGCTTTCATTCACTTATTCATTCAATAAATATGTATTAAGCACTGATTATGTGCCAGGCACGTAGGTACCAGGAATATGATGGTAAGCAAAACAGACATAGGATCTGTTCTCCGGAAGCTTATGGTCTAGTGGAAGAGACATATTGATTATATGATTATACAAATTACAATGACAACATATGGCAAGTGCTCTTAAGGAAATGTACGGGGTGTTAAAATACCTGGCCTTACCAAAGGTTAGGTAAAGCTTTAATTAGGCAGCCTGGGGAGAAGAGATGAGGGAACTCGCAAGGTGCAGGGAACAGCATGCGCAAAGCCCTTATGGTGAGAAAAGTTTGGCTTCTGGAAATTGAAAGAAGGGGGCAGAGTGAGCTCCCAGGGCGTGATGGGCAGAAGGGGGAGAGGCAGTGGGAGGTGAGAGGTCAGGGAGGCAGAAATCCGATCTCTGGGGCCCTGATGGCCACATTAAGGATTTTGCTCTTCATTTTAAGAACAATCAGAAGCTGGTGAAGATGTCAGTCAATATGAGAAAGCAAAGGAAAGGGCTCTCAGGCTGCAGTGTGGGGCCAAGGCTGGAGTGTGGGACTCTCACCAGGCTGCAGGAGCAGGCCTCACCCCTCAAGCTTTTTCCACGTGGGACCCCTGCCCAGGCTGGTCCCTCTGCCTGCGATGCTGGACCCCACTGTCCAAAGGCAAAGGAGGGTGGCCTTAGGTCTGAACCTGAAAGCCATCTCCTTCGACGACACCCCTTCTGTTTTCTGTCTTAGCCCCGTGCTCCTTTCCTTCCTGTGCTTATTACAGCCTGCAATAACTTGGTTTACTCGACTTGTTTTGCTTGTTTTTAGCTGTCCTCATGTAAGCTCCCCTGAGGGAAAGAACCATGACTGCCTTGGCTCTTCTTTGTCTCGCACAGTCTCTGCTGCAGAGTGGCTGCTTGTGCATTTCTGTCCAGAGAGTGGGTGGTGAGAGTTGGAGCGGGTGCTGAGGGCGCCCAGCTGGAGGGACGGTGATGCAGTCATAGCCGATGGTAGAGACCAGAGAGGAGAGGAGCGGAACCAAGTAGCCCTTCTCAAAACATTAAAGCTCTGAGACGCTTTTCACTCTTCATTATTGAGAACCTTGGTGACTTTTCTTATGCGCACATGACAGCTATCAAGATTCGCCATATTAGAAATCAGAGTGGAGAAAATCTTAAAATTGTTATTAATTGATGTTAAATGAAAAATAATAAACCCATTACATAGTAAGATAATTTTTTTTGTGAAAAATAACTGTTTTCCCAAACAAAACAAAATCTAGAGTGAGACAAGTGACATTGTTTTACATTTTTCCAAATTTTGTAAATGTCTGTCTTATTATAGTTGGACTCGTATCTGCTTCTATACGTAATCTGTTCTAGTATCTCGTGCCATGGAGCCTCTGGAAGGCTCTGCTGTACACTCGGGAGCCAGCTGGGAATGGAAAGGGTAAATAATGTCTTAGTGCGAAGGGTTTGGGGCAGTGGACACCCCAAAAGGACTTGGGGAACCCCCCCGCCCCGGTCCCTGCAAGGGACCTGGACAGCCTATGAGAACTGCTGAGTAAGGAGATATTTTGGAGGCGATATTGACAGGCCTTAGTTATGTTATTGTAATTATTGCTGGTAGTTACTGCAAGTTTATTATATGCCAGGCATATTTTTAATCTTCACAACAACTCTGTGTAGAAGGAACCCTTTTACCCATGTGAAGTGTTGATGCCTCAGTGATGTTAACCAAAAGACATTCTGCATATTAGCCTGTGTATACCTTTTTCACAATGAAATTGGACATTTTTGGTTTTGAGAAAGTGACCAAAATGGTTAAGGATGAATTTCTAGTTTGGGGATGGTAAGGCTAAGTCCAACTCCAAACAGGGAGCCTCAGACATAAAGGTACCCTCTGTTACTTTCCATGATTCAATTACTTCGGAAATCTGACTTTGATTTAAATGTATTTTTGAGCCATTTCATTTTTAAGAGCCCATTTGGGGATCTTAAAAAATTAATTAAATCTTTTGTCTTTGAGGCTTAATTCCTCCACTTCTGGCATATTATCTATGGCTGTGAGAAAACTGCCAATCATTTGGGTAATTTGCACCTAAAATAAAGGTGCAGGAAAGTTGAAATTAGAAGCAGCTAGAATAGCAGTTCCTTGGTTTTTTTTCTGTTAAGGTTTGGACCAAAATTCACAGAACCCTCCAGGGTCTGCCCAGCTTCCTTTTCCAGGTGCTGGCTTCAATGTTTGCTTATTTTCACCACCTAGCATTCCAGGTTCCTCCAGCTGAATTTCCACCTCTCCTCTCCTGTCAGCTGCCTCACTGCTTTGCCTGTGCTCCTTTCTCCTCGTGATATCGATCCCACTTGTCATCTCCCTGGGCCACACCACCCTGATTCTTACCCGGAGGGTGGTCATTTTTCCAGAGCACGTCCCCTGTGCTTGGTCGTCCCCCCCGGCTGATCAGACACAGACCCCATGTCAGGCACTGCGGCAAGCATTTTACATGAGTTCTGTCATCTCATGCTTACAAAAGCTCCCTGAGCTTGGAGTTACCCATTCTGGGGTTGGAAAATGAATTTGAGGGCGCTAAGTCACTTGTTAGCCGGGAGAACCACAGCCCACACAACTCGGCAGCAGAGAGGCATTCTCGGAGCCCGCGTCTGTCCGATTCGGATGCTTTGTTCTAAATCACTGAGCTCTCGGAACTCTGTGCCTTTTTAAATGCTGTGTCCTTTGCCTGCTTTTCTTAAGCTTCAATTCAAGTGTCTTCTCCAAGGAAACTTCCCTTGGCTCAGTCCCAGGTGCTCCTCTCTGCTCGAGCCACCGCCTGCGCACCTGGACACTACGCTTGATATGTGTTTGTTTTCTCTCGGAGTAAAGACTGCTTTTCACCTGAGTCTCCGCCACCTAGCTAGTCCTTGGCAAACAATGGGTGTTTCCTATTAATAACTGATACATTCTTTTTTTTCTAAATTAATTAAATGAAGTCCATTTGTCAGCCTGTTGTTTGGAATCTGGACTAAAAATAGTGCTTACGTGTTTCTGAAATAGTGCAGGCACTTTCAAGGTACGTCATCTGTTAGCAGAATGAGTGGGTTGACTGTAGTGTTTCCCACAGTTTTACTACATTGTTTTTTCAGGAAAATATAGTCCACGTTAGGGGAATGGTCTTAGACCTAAGTCTTAGACCGTCACTGACAGTTTGTGGACTGTCCTTGAAGCAGACTACTTTTTACCATATATTTAGAATTTACTTCAAGGATGACTGGCTGTCCACCTGTACATTTTTGTCCTTCCTTCCTCATCCTATACTCCTTGTTAAGGGCTTACTGCTTGTCAGCCCCTATCCTAGGCACCAGGGCCACATGTGGGCAACAGCGTCCCTGAAACTGTCCCTAGGATCGCATAGGAAGAAAAATGGGCACCCCAGTATAGACTATTGCCCTGATGGTGTTGATCAGTTGTCCAGTTGGTCCTAAATGGCAGGCACACCTGTCCACAACATCTTAAGAGAAAGAAGATAAAATCCATTCAGGTGGCTGTGTTGCAAACATCTCATCACCTTGACAATGCAGGATCAAGATGGTGCCCGCCTATCCTTTGCTCCACAGCTAGATGCATTCAATAAATAAATTGGGGCGCCCGGGTGGCTTAGTCATTAAACGTCTGCCTTTGGCTCAGGGCGTGATCCTGTCGTTCTGGGATCAAGTCCTACATCAGGCTCCTCTGCTGGGAGCCTGCTTCTTCCTCTCCCACTCCCCCTGCTTATGTTCCCTCTCTCGCTCGCTGTCTCTCTCTGTCAAATTAATAAAATCTTTTTTAAAAATAATTAATTAATGTTTCTGGTGATCAGTGTCCTCCTGAGGGTCCCTCAGCTCTGCTGGGACAAAGCAGTCTGAAAAACGGCTAAAAGAATTTGTGTTGATTTTGACAAACCTTGACTCCAACTCTAAGGCCTAATCTAAAGAAGAAGTTTTCCCTGGGTTCTAGAGCTCTGCTCCTGGAGGGCAGAGACGGACACAATCCTTCCTGTACCCTTGGTGTGGCCTGACCCATGGGAAGTGCTCAGCAAGTTGGTTATGGGATAGCTTTGATGTCTGATACCCGCATTCACTGGATTACATACCTAGTTGGAGGGATTGCATCTGGGGCGATATTCACTGCAAGGAAGGACCATGACACGTCTGCTAAGTTTAGAAATACATTTGATTGTCTACTGGGCCCTGAGTGACCATGGGAGTGAGTATGTGAATAGGCAATGATCTCCGGCTATCTTGCGTGTTTCAGCTGAAGCTCTGTAATTACTGTAATATATGAGATGCTGGCATCAGGATCAAAGCAGCCCATCCTTGGCTTGTCTCCCGAAAGAGGGCCAAGTATTATGGTAGAAGAAGCATAAGACACAGACTTTGAAAATCTGGGTTTATAAACTATATCCAGAAACAAATTATACCAAAACTTAGTAACTTAAAACTACTGACAAAGACCCTCCTTGACCAAACTTTAGGCTCCTCTGAGCCCTCTTCTCAATGAGGTCTCAATCTTGGCCCAGGAGAACTACAAAATCTTGGCACAGCCAAATTATCCACCCCCTTGAGCTTCCAGAAACAAGCTAGTGATTGTTCAAGTCTCCTAGTGTGAGGGGTGGATAAAACTTGTTTGTGTCCCTGGCATGACCCAGCCCTCTCTGAGTTCCTGTCTAGGGGAGCTCAAACTGCCCAAAGAATGTTCTGTTTGAGATTCACCCTGACCCAACACCTGCCTTGCCTAACAGTTCTCATTAAACAGCCCCCAACCTGCTCTGTGTAATTTCCCACTTCTCTGACTCTGCTCAGGGCCTCAGTGGTTCCTCCTCCCTTCTCTCCTTCTTCCCTTGAAACACCCAGTCTCTCTGCAGAGATTGGAACTGAGCCCTGTTTATGCTGACATCTCTCTCCCCAACTGCAGTAGTCTGAATAAAATCCGTCTTGCTACCTTTAACAAATGCCTGGCTCCGTTTCCCTCTGACATTGCAATAAAGTCTTATTAACTCATACAGTTTCAGTGGGCCAGGGATTCAGGAGAGCCTCAGCTGCGTAGTTCTGGCTCAAGGCTTCTCAAGATGCCAACTAGGGCAGCACTCATCTGAAGGCTTGACTGGGGCTGCAGGGTCTTTCAAGGGGTGCTGGCTGCTGGCAGGAGCCCTCAGCATTTACCATGTGAACCTTGCCAAAGGGCTGTCTGAGTGTCCTTGTGACATGAGAGCAAGATGGGAGCTGCACTATCTTTTATGATCTACCCTGCAAGTTATACACAGCCACTTCTGCAGTATTTCACAGGCCAGCCCTGTTCACTGTGGGGGGACTCCAATGCTGTGGATGCTGGGAGGTGGGAGTCACTGGGGGCCCGCATGGAGGCTGGCTACCACAGCTCTCCTAGCAGTCTGTGTCATGACCTTGGGCAGGTCACCAGGGCTCTCAGGACTGGAACAACGAGGGGAAGGCTACACTTAATCTGTGAGGCCCCTCTTGGCCCTGGCTTTATCTTTTTATTAAATGAGAGAGTCAGTCAGTGAATGAAAGAGTTAATGTGCTTACAAAAGCATTTCTCACAGAGAGTAGCTAGTTTGCCAGGGTCTGGCCCAATTCCTAGAACTGGGTAGCTTGTTTTGTAGGGGAGGGAGAGGGGGTCGCAGCAGCTGTCTGGGTTTCCCATCATCTCCCCTCTTGCTTCCGAGGTCAGGGAGGTGGGAGGGGACTTGAACAGGTGGCTCCTGACTAGGCTGGCTTGGATCAATCCTGATACAAAGACACTAAGGATTTGGAAATGAACATGCAAGTGGGGGAAACTGGCAGGCTGCCCTTGGAAGGAGCTGGTCCTGGTTTTGCTCCTTTTAGGAGTTTTGCACCTGATTAATGATTCTGTTCAAGATGGATTAAGCTGCTGGAACCTTTCTTCATTTAGCAATGCCAGCTCTTTCCTCCTCCTAACACTTTTTTTTTTTTTTTTTTTTTTGGCTAATCTCATCTCCCCCACCCCTGACTTGTTCCTGGGGCAAACCATTGGTTCAGGATGAATTGGGTTTTCTCCTGGAAGGGAGGCCGAATGGCAGCCTCATGGACTACTCCCTGAGGTAAGAGACAGGAGCCATTACAACCCAGGGGGACTCAGGTTCAAAGCCCACCTGGACCCTTGACTCTGAGATTCTCTTGAGTCCCTCAGTAAATTTCACTCTGAACAAATATTGTCACTTACAGAGGTCAGTTCTTGGCTCTATTCTGCCTTCCACAGAAATAAGCAGGAGGGAGATAGGGAGCAGGCACCCAAACCAGGAAGTTGAAAGGAGTGGCTGTTATTCAATATGCAAATAAAACCCTAAACCCGGCACCCCTCCTCCTTCTGTCCTCCTCCCCCATTCCTGTGAGAGCACAGTCTTGTGCACAGTCTTACACAAGGAATGTGAAGCCCCAGCATCACGGCCCTGTGATGGACATTGCAGCAATGGAGCCCAAGTTTCTTCCCTACTCTCTGCCTTCCTGCATGGGCACCCTTTTAGCTCTGGTTGACCAGTCATCTGGCAAATCCCTCTTTCTGTAGATGCCTGTCAAGAGGATAGGACCTCGGTGACTGTGAGGGGTGAGGGGGCAACAAACAGATGAGGGGTAATGTTTGCAGCCTTCACTCCAACCCCGACCACACCTCTTTTTCACGGACTTTCTCTGCCCTCCTCCATGCTGTTCTTTATTCAGCAGGGACCCAAGGATCCCCCTCCAGAGAAAGCGGATCGTTGCGGGCTCAGGGTGCCAAGTACCCTGCGGCCAAGGAACTCAGCACAATGCTCCTTTATGCCTCACTGTGTGCTCTCCTTCCTGGCCCAGCTGCCCCGTGCATGGTTTTCCTTAGTCTTTCTTCACTATTTCTTTTCCAGTTGACTTAGTTATTACAGTACATGGATGGTGGGGGAGGAAAGACCCTGGAGGCTGGGCCTGGCACCAGTGTCTGAGCAGGAGGGGGGCTCCCTGGCCCTCCTGTGACTTCACTGGGGGGGTGGCACATCACATGCCCACCAACAGGGCCCTGGACCCACCCACCTTCCAGAGACAGGGCGTGCCTCCTGGTCACAGCTTTCCTGTCGGCGTTCTGGCCCCCACCAGCTTAGGACATCCCTAGAGAGTACTGAGTATGGAGTGGAGGTAAGGGAGGCCTCCTTGCTCAGCTCTAGACTAGGTGTGAAGTACGTTGACACACTTAAAAAAGGAAACTGCCCCAATTCAAGGCCAAGGACGGATGTTGAGGAGATTGGGACTCGGGGGACTTCCTGTCTGTGGACAGTATCTCAGTGTGGCTAGCTGTGCCCCTGCTGCCCTAACAAGCCCCATTTAGCCTCGCCCTGAAGTCGGGGGGGGGGGGTGTTCCTGCTCATAGATTTGACTTCCTCCTTCAGTCACAGTTTTAGGGGGTTACTAGAACTTCTAAGACCTACACAACACAGCATTGACATTAAATATCTGCTTTACATTTAAATAACTTTCTAAATAAACTCTTCTAATTTGTAATCAGATAACTGGAGCTTCACTTTCAAGGTCACGGGCTTCACGGGGAAAATACAAAAGTTAATACAGAGAACAAAGTTCAGCCCGAGTCCTTGGCCACCTTGGTTTTCCCCATCATTTATGCCAACCCCAGACAAGTGAATACCTGCCGTGTGTACTGCATGAGGACTAGGAGGAAATGAACAACTCATATTACAGCTGACAAAATGTAAAGGCGTGGAGAGTAACTGGGGGCAAATTTTCAAGTGTGATATTGTTCATGAAATCTGTCCAGAGCATTGGACATACTAAATGTGATTGCAAGGGGACTCTGGTCTGGGTTAGGGGACAGCCCCTGCTGAGATGCCCAGGCTGTTATAGGCAGAGACGGTGCTGCTAGGTGCCTGTACCATAGTACACATTCAAACACTCAAATACATCTCTAGCAGGCATTAAATAGATGCTGCTCTCCCTCTCCCCAAGCCCTCCCCCAAATCTGTCTACTCCAGCCCCCCCCAGGCACCTTCTGGAGCTTCTTAAAATGCAGCTGCTAAAGGGTTAAGTCCAGCATAGCTGGCGGCCAGGACCCTGTTTCAGTGCTACAGCTAGTATCCCTTGTCAAACATTTCGAGTATTACCCCTGGCTATATGGATGACTATAATATGTGTTGGCAGAGATATCTGGAAGGAGCTTTGCTGTGGCAATGCTTGAAGGTCTGATTCACTGAATCTGAGAGTGAGTTCTGGTACATGGTGGGGGGGGCCCATGGCATTAAACCCGTTCCTAGACATCGAAATTTGATTTATTAACATTGGCAACAGTTACAGGCCATCTTGCCAACAAACTTTCTGAAATTGAAATCACATGAAACTTTCCTAGTTCCTGCTAGTGCCACATACGCCCTTTCCTTTCTAAAGCAGCAAATTCACTTAAAAATAATTAAGAAAAGATTGATGGGATTTTGGAATTGTAATGAAAAATATGATCTCATTAGTAAGTCATGAGTCAGGGCCAGGCACTCTGTCAGATGTATGCACTTCTGCATAATTAGAAGAAGCTGATACAAGGGCAGCTAATAACGGCACGAATTAAAAAATTAAAATGGTTTCCCTTTATACTTTTTGGCTGTGCTGAGATTCTTCCTTTTGCAAAAATTCAGAAAGAGATCTCTTTCAAAAGAGCCCTATCAAATGGAACAGTTGGTGGAAAAGAAAATGGCAGTAGAAAGAATTAAAAACACTAACTAAAAGGCGTCTTTGCACTGAATCTGTCATCAAGTGTCATTTAGGTTACGGTCCAACATCAGAAATGCTCTCAGCCACTTATCTTCAAGACGATAAATATACCCCTGAGGTGAGTGTATTTTGAAAAGAGCCACTAGATTAATCATATGAACTCCATATAATCTCTGATTTGAACTATACAACACACAAAGTGATTCCCCTTCAGAACAGACGGGTAAGCTCTGGGAAGGCCACAAAGAGCTGGGAGGGAGACAACAAAGAGAATGACAGCTTCGTTTTTGCCGCTTCCAGCTGGGCGACCCTGGACTGACCAAGTCTAAGCCTCGATTTACTCATTGATAAAATGGGGCGGGAAGAGCAGCCTGTGCGTTTGACTGTGAGATTCAAATGATATAATGTTTACAAAGCAGGCACTCATTCAAGATTGTTCCTCTCTCCCTTTTCCTTAGGAACCTTACTTAGTTGACATTTGAAAGTTAACAGTTTCCCTTCCTTTATTTCAGAGGCGGCTGAGTACCTCGCAGTGCAAGCTGTGGCAAAGGAATACAGTGAGGGAGGGATTTATAATCCTGTTGCCGGCGGGGTGTAAGGGAGGACAAGTGCTCACGGCTTGTACACAAAGCAGAATTGGGCTGGATGCTGAGGAAGCTCAAGGACACTAGAAGCTGCCAAGAGAGTGAGTGTGTGAGGGTTTACAGGGAGCCGATGCTCAGCTGGGATATGCTACTGTGCCCATGGTTGAAACACTGCCGTCCCTCTGCCCTGAGCCCCCCACACTCCCACACTTGGCTCCCTGCCCTGCCTCCCCCGATCCAGCAACAAAGGGTCAATGTCCATCATGGCAGGGACTTAGAGGCCCTCTTCTATCTATGGCCAGAGTTTTGTTGTGATTGGATGGTGCCTAGGATGTGGGGGTGGTCAATATTTTCAGTATCACCCCTGAGTGTGTGAGGGACAAGGGACTTCATAAGCTTGCTGGTGTATGAAGTGACCCTGAAAAGAGGAGTGAGATTTTGACCAGCAAATCAGAGAAAGGGCATCCCAGGGAGAGGAATGGCATGAATGAAAATAGGGAAGAAACAAAATAAAGGCACTGATTTGAAAAACAGGAAGTGGGGGCACCTGGGTGGCGCCTGGGATTGAGCCCCACATCAGGCTCCTCCACTGGGAGCCTGCTTCTCCCTCTCCCACTCCCCCTGCCTGTGTTCCCTCTCTTGCTGGCTGTCTCTCTCTGTCAAATAAATAAATAAATAAATAAATAAATAAATAAATAAATAAACAAGAACAAAAAAGAAAAACAGTAAGTGGGAATTGGCAAGCTGGTAGGAGACAAGGATAAAAATGTTATCAGGATATATTGTTGAAGGTCTTGACCTTTAAATGAGGAGATTTAACTTTATTTAGTTGGGAGGCACTGAAGATTTTTGAGCAGGGAAGTGATGGAGTATTAACTTTAAAGAAATATATAAGAAATGACACAAGGCAGAAAAAAACTCAGAAGCATGGGACCCTGAATCAGGATGTTCTTAATGGAAATAAGAGGAAAAATGGGTATAGAGATAAGTAGGCATTATCAACCAACTAAACATCCTTAAAAGTTCCTGACACAGACAGGCTCCAACCCTGGTGTCACTTCCAGACAGGATCCCAGAAGAGTTTGAACCCCCTGGGAAGATAATTCCATGATGCTTCACATCCCTGACGTCCTTACCACCCAGAATGCGTATGCCTCCACTCAACTGTATTCTCATTCTCTTACTGGTGAGGGCCCCTCGCCCTCCATACATTTGCATTGTGAACCCTCCTCCCCTTCCACAGTGCCTCGCAGTTAACCTTTACTGACCATCTCTTATGTGCCAGACTGTGTGGGGGCCTTTGTGTACATTATCTGATGGAAAAACTGTACCTCCTTGTTTAGTCAAAGGCTATCTCCAGAGCTGTGGTAGGTGGACGTGGTTTTTTCATGCAAACCCCATGTATCAAGGACTTGAGATCAGTGGTCTTTTCATTCTTGGTTACCCACCGGCATTTCCTAATCATTACACGTCTACCCTAGTATAAAACTCCACATGCTCTTTGTGGATTTGCCATTTGATAGTATTACATTTTACCCCTCCTCCTCTATGGTATCTGCTCAAATCCTGGCCATGCTTCTGTGTTCACTGAAGGCCACTGCACAGGTTTAATCTTCCATCCTAATGTTCCGAGTGACTTCAGGGTCCATTTGGACAATCCATATAAAACCAGCCCAGCATGCCTGGGTGGCTCAGTTGGTTAAGCAACTGACTCTTGATATCAGCTCAGGTCAGATGTCAGGGTTGTGAGATCAAGCCCCGCATTGGGCTCAATTCCAGGACTCTGGGATCATGACCTGAGCCAAAGGCAAATGCTTAACAGCTGAGCCACACAGCTCCCTGGCCTGAAATTTTTAACTTTTTTCATGTAATATCCTTGGCAGGTTTTGATACAAAGTTATGATAGCCTAGTATAATGAGTTGAGGAACATCCTCTCTTTTTCACGTATCTGGGAAGTTTTGTGAGATTGGTTTTATTTCTTTCTTACATGTTGATAGAGTTCATAGGAAAAGCCATTTGGGCTTGGAGTTTTCTTTGGGGGGATGCACCATTGGAATAGGTGGCTGAAATAAAGAAGATGACTGTGGAAGTGGGAAGTGAAGGAAACTGAGCTGGGTTTTTTTTTGTTTTTTTGTTTGTTTGTTTGAGAGTGAGAGAGAGCATGCGAGGGGGAGGGGCAGAGGGAAAGAATCTCAAGCGATTTAGATTTATATATCTATGTATGTATGTAACTCTACAGATTCAACTTCTTTTATAGTTATAGGACTACCCAGGCTTTCTATTTCTTTTTTTTGGTCAGTTTTTTTAAATAAAAAAATTTCAAAATTTTACATACAGTTATTTATAGCATATTCTCATTATCGTTTGAATGTCTGCAAGTTCTATAGTGATGTCTCTTTTTTCAGTCCAAATTTACTTTGCATTTCCTTCTCTCTTTTTTCTTTGAGCAGTTTTATCCAAGATTTATCAACTTAACGAATGTTTTAGAAGAACCATTTTTTGGCTTTAATGATTTTTCTATTTTATGTTAGTTTGCTATTCCATTAATGTATATTCTTACCTGTTTTATTTTCTTCTTTCTACTTTTAATTTGGTGTTTTCTGCTACTCCAGTTCTAACTTTTGAGAGATGGTTAACTAATTTTCAGCCTTCTTTTTGTGTGTGTTTTAAAGATTTTATTTATTTTTTTGAGAGAGAGAGTGAGTGAGAGGGAGAGAGAGAGGGAGAGAGAATCTGAAACAGACACCGCACTGAGCACAGACCCTGACATGGGGCCTGATCCCATAGCCACAATATCATGATGTGAGCCAAAACCAAGAATTGGATGCTTAGCTGACTGAGCCACCCAGGAGCCCCTTCTTTGTGTTCTTTTTAAAAGATTTCTATTTTGAAGTAATCTCTACACCCAACACGGAATCAAACTCACAACACCAAGATTAAGAGTTACAAGCCTCACTGACTGAGCCAGCTAGGCACCCCTCAGCCTTCTTTGTTAACACAGCATTTAAGGCTACAGATTTTCCCCCAAATAATGCTTTAAATGCATCCCACTAGGTTTGTACATAATCTTCTTATTATCATTCAGTTTGAAATATTTTATAGTTTCTACTGTTTTCTTTTTGTTACTCCATGAGTTATTTAGAATTATGTTTCTTACTTTCCATCAATATATAGATTTAAAATTTCTATTAATGGGGGCACCTGGGTGGCTCAGTCGTTAAGCGTCTGCCTTTGGCTCAGGGCGTGATCCTGGCGTTCTGGGATCGAGCCCCACATCAGGCTCCTCCTCTGAGAGTCTGCTTCTTCCTCTCCCACTCCCCCTGCTTGTGTTCCCTCTCTCACTGGCTGTCTCTCTCTCCATCAAACAAATAAATATTTAAAAAAAAAAAAAGGATGCTAAGTTTAAAAAAAAAATTTCTATTAATGATCTCTAGCATAATTGCATTTTGGTAAGGGAAAGCATTGTTTACTTTGATCATTTGACAATTGTTGAGACTTCCTTCATGAGGCAGGATATGATTAACTGTATGTAAATGTTCCCTGTGCTCTTGAAAAAGTATGTATTCTGCAACTTCAGGTGGAGTGGTCTATTTATATAATTTAGGTCAGTTTCTTAATCTTGCTATTCAAATTATATATAGTTTTACTGATTTTTTTCTTATTCTAATAATTACTGAAGAGGGGTGTGTAGAATCCCCTAGGATAATTCTATTAAATATTTACTTAACTATAGGATGTGGATCTATTTTATTAGGTTTATATTTATGATTCTTAGAATGTGTGCCCCTCACCTTTGAAATTTGCAGATATCTGGAACATTAGGACACTCTGCCAAACCTCTGTCCACCTTCTCCAGCTGCTCCCACTGGCTTTTTGTCTGACCAACTGCTGTTCATCTTTTAGAACTTGGTTTAATGATATTTTTTCAAGAAAGACCTGCTTAATTCCCCAGATTTGGGTTAGGTGATTATCTTCTGTATTACCAAAGTGTTATCTGTGAAATTGAATCCACACACTTACCATATTGCATTATAACTTCCTAATTTCTTAGTCTGAATCCTTCAATGTTAAAGGGAATCCCCTGGGGCACTTGGCTGGCTCAGTTGGTAGAGCATGTGGCTCTTGATCTCAGGGTCATGCATTCAAGTCCCACATTGGGCATGGAGCCTATTTAAAAAGAAAAAAAGAAAAGGGAATCCTCCAATCTTTAAAATCCTGTGATGACAGGAGAAATACAGATTTCCCTCTTTCTCTTTTAAAAGTATTTATATATCTATGTATGTATGTAACTCTACCCCCAACATGGGCCTGAAACTCACAACCCCAAGACTAAGCCAGCCAGGTGCCCCTAGGTCTCTTCTGCCATTGGATTAGTTATGCCTTGTACACCGAAGAGGCTCAGTAAATATTTATTGTGTGAATAAATAAATTAATGCTCCCAAGTTTAGGCAGTTCACTTTCAACTTCTTCTTTTTTTTTTTAAGATTTTATTTATTTATTTGACAGAGATAGAGACAGCCAGCGAGAGAGGGAACACAAGCAGGGGCAGTGGGAGAGGAAGAAGCAGGCTCATAGCGGAAGAGCCTGATGTGGGGCTCGATCCCGTAACGCCTGGATCACGCCCTGAGCCAAAGGCAGACGCCTAACCGCTGTGCCACCCAGACGCCCCCACTTTCAACTTCTATGCATACAGCTTCTAACCCATTTCTGGCTCTTGACTCTTTTTTTCTGAGCCTCTTGTTCTACTCTACCTGCTTTAACCTCTAGATCCTTTCTAATGTGGGGCTGCCCATTCCAAATGATCTCACCAGATGCCTCACCCTTGGTCTATAAAATATTGTAGGTCTGCCCTGATTTTTCAGTCCACATGCCTTCTATGCCTAGATGCCATTGTGTTACTGCCTTTAATCATAGTCCTGAGGCTGGCTGAGACTTTACATTGGTTCTGACATGGCAGAAAGACTATAAGAATCATCTAGGGGCACCTGGGTGGCTCAGTTGGTTAAGCACCTGTCTCTTGATTTTGGCTCAGGTCATGATCTGAGGGTCCTGAGAACAAGCCCCTTATCTGTCTCCATGCTGAGCATGGAGCCTAATTAAGATCCCCACCCCCCACCCCCGGCTCATGTGCAAGTGCTCTCTCTCTCTCTAGAAAAAAGGAATCATCTAGATCGGCCTGGGATATGCTTCAGAATCAGAATTTCTTTGGAGTTATTGTTTCTCTTTTGTTTCCCACTTCAGCCTGCTTTTTTGATGGTTGACAATGCCTGTTTTCTTGTTTACTTGTTTTGCTTAGATGTGGCAATTCATCCTTCTCTTTCTGCTACCTTGTTCCTAGGACTTCATGGATTTTGAGCCATCACCCAGTCAACCATACTTCAGTCCTGGCTCTCTTTTGGCCATAGCCTGCAGGATGCTACCTGGGTTTGACTAACTTCCATAATCTCCTTACTCGAGGCACACTGTGCCTTCCTGCTACTCACCTTGGTTCTTTGCCAAGTCTGTGATCCAGAGCAGCACTTGCTGACTGTGGACCCCAACAAATCCATTTACCAGCACCACATCAAATTTATCAAAAGCCAATGTCAGTGCACCTGGGTGGCTCAGTTGTTTGAGTGTCCAACTCTTGACTTCAGTGCAGGTCATGATCTAGGGGTCGTGAAATTGAGCCCTCCCTGCCTGGGGCTCTGTGCTGGGCATGGAGTCTGCTTGAGATTCTCTCTCTGCCCCTCCCGCATCCTTCCCCACCTGCTCAAGTGCACGCATGCATTGTCTCTCTAAAAAACACCCCCAAAACAAAAAAGCCAACGTAATAAGGGACACCTGTTGACTCAGTTGGAAGAGCATGTGACTCTTGACCTTAGGGTCATGGGTTTGAGCCCCACTTTGGGTATAGAGATTACTAGAAAAATAAATAAACTTAAAAAAAAGTCAATGTAGTATCATGTTCACTTACTGAAAAGTTAATGACAGAGTAACCTGTGTAAAGCCTTACAAATCAAGGAGTAATTTACCATTCCAAAATTTGTTTTCTTTTTCTTTTTTTCTTCTCTTTTTTCTCTTAGAATTTACATTTAATTTCTCTAATCCATAAATTTGGGGTTTGCCTTAGCTCTATAGTCATGCATATAGCCAGTAATAATAGAAGCATAAGAAGTTAGAGTTGAGGGATGCCTGGGTGGCTCATTCGATTAAGCGTCTGCCTTCAGCTCAGGTCATGATCCCAGGATTCTGGGATTGAGTCTGCATCAGGCTCCCTGCTCAGTGGGGAGTCTGCATCTCCCTCTCCCTCTGCTGCTCCCACTGCTTGTGTTGTCTTTCTGTCTCTGTGTCAAATAAGTAAATAAAATCTTTAAAAAAAAGATATTAAAAAAAAGTTAATAGTTGAAAAAGCATTCAAGATAAAACAGTACAACTTTCTCATTTTATAGATGAAGAAACAAACCTAGAGAAGTCAAATAGATTTGCCCGAAGTCGTTTACTCCACTTCTTTTTATAGAAGAATGACTGGGTTTATGGGCAACTCTACAACACAAAATGCAAGGTTGTTTTTTGAGTATACGTACCTATTATTTAAATGTTACTGGGTACTAACAAAGGAAACAACAAAACTAGAAGGCTATTTACAGAATGGGAGAAGATATTTGCAAATGACATATCTGATAAAGTCTTAGTATTCAACGTATATAAAGAGCTTATACAACTTAACACCCCCAAAATAAATAATCCAATTAAAAAATGGGTAGAAGACATGAACAGACATTTCTCTAAAAAAGACATCCAGATGGCCCACAGACACATGAAAAGATGCTCATCATCACTTATCATCAGGGAAATGCAAATCAAAACTGCAATGAGATATGACCTTGCACCTGTCAGAATAGCTAAAATAAAAAACTCAAGAAACAACAAGTGTTGGCCAGAATGTGGAGACCAAGGAATACTGTGCACTGTTGGTGGGAATGCAAATGGATGCAGCCACTATGGAAAACAGTATGGAGGATCCTCAAAAAGTTAAAAATAGAACTACCTTTATCTAGCAATTGCACTACTATTTACCCAAAGAATACAAGAACACTAACTCAAAGGGATCCATACACCCCTATGTTTATAGCAGCATTATCTACAGCAGCCAAGTATAGAAGCAATCCAAGGGTCCATCAATTGATGAATGGATAAAGAATGTGTGCATGTGTGCGTGTGTGTGTTCGTGTGCGTGCACGTGTGTATGTACACACACACAGACATGTACACACACACAGACATGTACACACACACAGACATGTACACACACACAGACATATACACACAATGGAATATTAGTCATAAAAAAGAATGAAATCTTGGCATTTCAAACGACATGGATGGCACTACAGGGTATTATGCTAAGTGAAAGAAGTCAGTTGGAGAAAGACAGATACCATATGATCTCACTCATATGTGGGATTTAAGAAAAAAAAAAAAAAGCCAAACAAGCAAAGGGGAAAAAATAAGAGAGAGAGAGAGAGAGAAACCAAGAAACAGACTCTTAATTCTACAGAACACACTGATGGTTACCCAGGGGTGGTGGGTGGAGGGATGGGTGAAGTAGGTGGTGGGGATGAAGGAGGGCACTTGTCCTGATGAGCACAGGGTGATGTTCGGAAGTACTGAATCACTATATTGTACACCTGAAACTCACATTACACTCTATTTTAGCTAACTGGAATTAAAATAAAAACTTAAAAAAAAAACCAAAAAGAAAATAAATAAATGTTATTGGATGCTGACCGGTTAAGCAAGACTTACAAACTACTTAGATAAGTAAATGAAGTTGGTTTTTTGTTTTGTTTTGTTTACTTATTTAACTTGTTACTTGTTCAAACTAAACTGTGCTGGATTCATGTTGAGCTGTGTGCTTACCTGGAAATGATAATGGTTTATACTTGTAAGCATCTTCCTTAATGAGGCACTCCTCTGAGCACTTTATATCTCATAAAGTTATCTGTTTCTCATAAGTTATCTATATCTCTGTTTCTCACAAGTTAGGAAATAAAGGCTGACATGGTAAAGTAGACCCTTTATCATTCCCATTTTGCAGATGAAGAAACTGAGGCATGATGACACAGAGTAATCTGCCTAAGGTCACAGCACTGGTTAGTGTCATAGCTAAGCAATCTGGTGCCAGAGTCGGGGTCTTCATTGTGTCTACCCAGCCTACGCTGATGGCTCTTCTTCCCTCTCTCCAGATAATGGCTTTCCTCTGCCTTCACTGGGACAAGCTTCTGATGCACCTAGATGCCCTCACTGGTCATCTGTCTCCTGCAAGTGCTCAGGGAAAGCTAGAACTTCTCTTTTTCCCTCTTGCAGCACTTCTTTGCTCCTGTCCCCCTTACAGTGTCCACCTGTCACATTGCAGTGACTTGTCCACGAGTCTGTCTCATCCTCTGAGAGGGCAGGTCGCGGCTTGTTCATTTGGTATTCACAGAAGACAGCACAGTGCCTGGCACTCAGCAGCCGTAGTAAATGTGCTCTAGTCCCGTTTAATCAATAGTAATTGAAGGAATCTGAAAGATAAGCAGTCTCTACAGGCATAAACACAATGCCATAGATCTATTGATTTTTTTGCCCTAATAATGGGTAATGGATAGTTTTCACTGACTCTTGATGGGCTCAAACGATTAGAAAACAGTCATATATAGAAGCACCCTGAGCAGACCCACAGCAGAATTACAGAGTTGTTGGTGTCTGTCTTTCGTTTTCGAAATCTTGAGACCTTCTCACCTCTGCTTTCTGTGGCCCTCTCACTAATCCAGGCACCCCGCACACCCTTTTTACATTTTAGTCCTTATCAAAAGGTCTGGTTTTCTGCTTGTCCACAAGGTTGGCAAACATGACAAATGAGTTCAATGTCAAGGCTGAAAGAGTGNTCAAGCCTCTGGTCGGTAATGTGTCCTGGATGGAGTTGGGAGTTCTGAATGCTTTTTCTCTTCTCAATTTGGCAAAATAAGGTGACAGAAAGAGATAATGACCAGGATTACAGTAGCTACGACTTGTGCAGCCAGACACACAGTAATCATTTCACATGCACTATTGTGTCTGTAGTCTTCACGGCATCTGTTTGGGATAGCTGTTGTATCCTGCTTCTCACAAGCTAGGAAATAAAGGCTGACACGGTATGTCTACAGTTTGGCATCTCATGAGCGGCAAGGCTGGAACAGCAGCTCTTAACTGGCTGGCTCAGAGCTTGCTCTCTTGACCCCTGCTATAAACTTTCATGCACCATGATAGTCTGTGAGCTGGGAGGCATGGCCAAAACTTTAATCCAAATTATTAAAATCCTATTGTAGAGTTCAGTAACTGAGGGAAATAGTGAGGAAATATTTTTGGACATAAGGGCCAAGTTGTTGCTCCTAAAATCCCATCACCTGATCTCTTATTTATTTGGATTTGGCAAGTGTGAAGGTAAGAAAATTGGAAGGGACAGGTTAGAGTGAGTCCCTCAGGCCTTCTGTAGACCGATTCAATACTCCACTGGCCAAACCAATTATCCTGTTTTGGCTTTTACCAGGAAAAGGCCAGAAGCTTGTCAAGGATCATTCATTCTTCTGTTAGCAAAACAAACCTCCCACCATCCCCTGGAGAATAAGTCCATTACAGAAGGGAATAGATGTGAGTGCTTCAGAGTTTTCAAAGAACTTAACGGGGAGTTAAAAAAAAAAAAAAAAAGCTTCTATAAAATGTAAGAAATACTGAAGTGAAAATTCCCTGGATAATCTGGTTGTTAAAGTGATTGTACCAAAGTTAAAAATCTCTCAGATATTTGAACATTCCTGTTCTTGGAGCTAGTAGTAATATTAAATATATTTGTAATGTCATTGTTGGTGCTTAACAATGTGCCTGCATGTAGTGTTTGCTTAATTGAAGAAGTTGGTTTACAACAAGGAGTATCGTATCAGCATACGGTTTATTTTATTTTTAATAGATTTTTAAAATTTACTTGACAGAGAGAGAGAAAGGGGGAGAGAGCACAAGCAGGGGGAGCGGCAGACAGAGGGAGAGGGAGAAGCAGGCTTCCCCACTGAGCAGGGAGCCTGATGCAGGCCTCAATCCCACGACCCTGGGATCATGATCTGAACTGAAGGCAGACTCTCAACTGACTGAGCCACCCAGGCGCCCCCAGCATACAGTTTAAAACAACCCAAGCTGGCTGGGTTAGTGCCACAGCATTAGGTATTATGTGCAAAAGAGTAGCCATAACAACCATTTATGACGAATTCAGTGTGTGATCTCAGGCAAACCATTCAATTTTCTATTGGTCTCAGTTCCTTCCACTATAGAATAAGGGCTGGACAAGATGACTCCTAAGAATTCCTTAGAAGTTCTTTCTTAGCTGGGAGAGTCTCATACTAATGGTGATATTTATGTGTTAATTTATTCATCCCTTAATCATTCATTAATTATTAATCCCTTCAAGCATTTATTTATTAAGAGTGCGTGCCAGGCACCAGGCATTCATGCTCCATGGTAGGAATAGATACAAGGACGAAAAGACACAATCTCTTCCCTCAAGGAGCTGACAGGCTAGTGGAACTGGGCGTGTCTCAAAGCAGGGTTGACTCTGGGTTCACATAGTAAGGGCCACCCATCCGAAGACAGATCTCCTGAATTTTAAACTTAATATTCCCATACTACATAATCCTTTGGTTTAAAGCAACATCTCTCAGTGTGTGTTCTTTGGAAAATTCATTTATTCATTTGACAGGTGTTTACTGAGTGCCTGCCTACTCTGAGCTGGCTAAGCGCTGCCTTCAGAAAAGGGTCCACCATCAAGTAAGTTTGGGAACAAAGCTCACTAACATGTAATATGACCCATGCTCTGCAGAATTTCTTGTCACGGGGTCCTTATTTGGGGGGAAGAGCTCATAGGACACGTGTTGTACAGTTCACACTTTGATGAAGTACTGACAGTCCCTCTGTCTCGCCAGCAACGGTGGAACTGTGTTGTTTGGTGGGAGGCTCATAAGCAGGCTATCCAGGCATGTATCACTCAGCATCTGAACTGGAATTAGACTATTACAGATAGCTCTATCAAAATAGCCTTCCCAGAAACTTGACTTAAGTCCATCTCTTTCTTGAGATGGCATTCATTTCAGTATAGAAGTAGAGTATTAGATGAACTACATTTTTAAGGTCTTGGGAGACAAAAGCAGCTGGAGCTCACCGTAAAGAGCTATGTCACCTGATTTATTAGAAATAAGGCTGTTATTTCTGTGGGTGATGTCTCTGTTCTCAGTCTGCTGGAAGAGAATGGGCCAAAATATACTAATTGGATGAAAAGGAAATTACAGGAATTTGGAAATGGAGCCGATGAAAACACAACCAGCACTAATCAAAGGCTAATTATTCTCAACTGGCAAGATGGCCACCTGGGGGTGTGAGTGACACAGACAGGCCAGGAGAGGAGGAGCCAAGGCCGGGCCTGGAGGCCACTGGCTGAGGGTGAACGCTTCCAAGAGATTGTTTTCTGTGAGTGTTTCTGATTAGTCAAGACATGTTTCTGGGTTTGTATCCTCTTGTTTACCAGAGGAAGGGCTGGCTGGGGGGCTGGGGGTTCTGGGCCACAGTGCTGATTGCGGTTAAGAGGATGACAATTTACATTTGTACGGCACTCCCTGGAGGGCTCAGAGCTCTGGGAGGAGTGTTGTTTGCTTCCTCCCTTCCTAACTACATTTTAATGTTAGATGATCAGATTAAGGCGAAGGAAAAAGAAACTTACAGAAGGGCCTTGACAATGAGAAAAGGAGGAGGGGCTGCCTGGCCAGGACCTCTTGGTGGCTGTGCGTGGGAAGGACATGAGGGCCAACTACTTCCCACCGTCTCCTCCCCACAGGCTGCGGTCCAGTTCTGCATCCAACTGCCTCACCAGCGGCCTCACTATGGGCTGAAACTAATCACCCCATTTCTGAAGCAGTCGGGATAGCTCTGTCAAAAGCTCTTCCCAGGACTTAAGACCATCCATTCCTTGAGATGGTATCCATTTCTATGGGCTTAGTTTTTGTAATTAAAAAAAATTTTTTTTAACATTTTTAATTTTTTTAAAGTAATCTCTACACCCAACGTGGGGCTCGAACTGACCACCCCCAGATCAAGGCTGCATGCTCCACCAACTGAGCCAGGATATAGGATATAATATAGGAAACAGTGAGCTCCAGCTGAAAGTCAGGGTGGGTTACGATATAACATGACCCCACCTGGAACTCGCTGGAACAGTGAGGTGAGGTTTTCGGAGCAACTCCACCTTACCCTCAGGTTATCCTAATTCGAGATACGTCCAGAACGCTCTCTAGGGTCTGGGATTTCTAGCAACACCTACACAGAATGGAACCACACCAATGAATCTTTTCTGAGTATTTCTGCAAATAAATTACCCGGCTTGTTATTTCTGGTATTTTTTTTTCCCCAGGCAAATACTGAAATCACTGTATTTCAACAATGGGAGGAAGGGAGCTCTTTGGAATAATGGGGAAAACTGTGATGCAGGGAGACCAGACTTGGGTCAATGTGGCAAGTGGTAAAGGAAAACCATGCTCTCCCCTTCCCTTGGGAGCCCCACCGCCTGAGGAGTTGGTGGGGAGCCTGGTAGTCTGGTGAAAGGAAGAGGGGGAGACCAGATAGGGCTGATACAGCTTCTGATCAGGCAGTTTAAGAGCCAGGAATATTGGTGCACAGACTGAATTTAGGGGAAAATAAATCTTGAATTATGAGGAGGCATCGAGGTCATGTAATCCAGGGCCCCACCCGAGGCAGTCATCTCTGCTCCGTGTTCGGTCTGCGCTTGAACGCATCTACTCACGAGGGGCCACTGCCTCCCCGGCAGCTCATGTCCGCGGCTAAAACGTTTCTTCTTAGATTGGGCCTGTTTACACCCTGGTAACTTCTACCCTTCGGAATAACAGAAGCAAGTACAGTTAACTGTGACCAACAAGGGACTGAACTGCATGGGTCCACTTACCTATTTGCAGAGTGTTCTCTTGGATAAATGCAGTACAGTATTTTAACTGTACTTTCTCTTCCTTAGGATTTTCTCAGCAACATTGTTTTCTCTAGCTTATTTCATTGTAAGAATACAGTATATAACACAAATAACATACAAAATATTTATGCTTTATGCTATCGGTAAGGCTTTCAGTGAACAGTAGGCTATTAGTTCAGTTTCGGGGGAATCAAAAGTTATGCGTGGATTTTCGACTGTGCAGGGTTGGGAGGGTGGCCCCAACCCCTCAGTCGACTTCCTTTTCCTACACCATTTTCTACACCCTTGCCTTTCCGGTAGTTGAAGACAGACACTAGTCCCTACCCATATTCTCTGCTCAGACAAAGGCAATGTCACAGGAAGTAAGTGCGGACAGAGTCTGCTTGGAGTTAGGAGATACCCTCCCATCCCCAACCAGGAAAAAAATGCTAGACGTAAATCTTGAAGTAATTTTCCTGACCAAATCTTTTAGGAGACACAAATATTAACCCAACAGTGATAATATTTGTAAAAAATAGTGTCACCTTAAAGACCTTCTTCTCTGGGACACCTGGGTGGCTCAGATGGTTAAGCATCTGCCTCCAGCTTAGGTCATGATCCCAGGGTCCCGGGATTGAGCCACACATCGGGCTCCTTCCTCTGCCTGCCGCTCCCCCTGCTTGTTCTCTCTCTCTCTCTCTGACAAATAAATCAATAAAATCTTAAAAAAAAAAAAAAAAAGATCTTCTTCCCTATTCCTGTCAAATCTCTCAAGTAAAGATGTTATGAAAAATTCTTAAAAAGACGAAGACAAGGAAAAACTATTTGCAAAGCATACAGAAAAGGAATATTATTCCTTTTTTTAAAAAAACTTTTATTTTAAATAGGTTCCATGCCCTACATGGGGCTTGAACTCATGACCCTGAGATCGAGAGTCACATGCTGTACTGACTGAGCCAGCGAGGCGCCAAAAGACATACTATTTTAATAAAGTGCACTCACACATCTGTGTATCTAATGGGCAAACAACAGCTAACTGAAGTTATCCTCATGAACCAGGGTGATCTGCAGGTACAAAGTCACTGAATTCTTACAAGACTCATGAGCTACATGTTACCCCATTTTACAGATGCAGAAACTGAGGTGCAGCTATTTGCTCAGGATCAAACAGCTGACGACTGAGACAGAAGTGGAGCCCAGGCGGTCCCTGACCACTCCACCGTGCTGCCTCTTGGGCACAGTGATGTAGCCAGAGAGGGAGGGAAAAAAGAGAAGCCCCACCGGCCGGGAGGGGCATGCGGGTGAGGCACTGAGATACCATCGCTTTAGAACCTTCAAAGGAAAACATCTGGTATTTGTGAAGTCGCAGAGAGATAAGCGCTCGCTTGTGCTGCTGGGACTCTGCAGCCTTTCTGAAGAACGATTAGCATCAGGCACCCCAAGATGTGCACGTCTTTTGATTCAGATGGGCTATTTATAAGAAATTATCCTGAAGAAATACATAAGAATGTCTGCAAGGTCTAGTTAATAAAGATATGCAGAGTGCTTATGGTGGAGTCACTGTGATATAGAAAAGTTAGAAAAAATACTAATTTTCAGCCCTGGGAGATTGATTGAACCGGACGGGACACATTCATGGAGCAGGACACCAGGTGACCCACAGAAAAATGTGCAGAAGAATTTTTAATACACGGCAACCTATATATGATAGAAGTGAAAAAAAAACCCCGAGGTTTCAATGTAAGAATAAACTGCTATTTTCTCCTTTCTGGTTAATGAAATAAATGTTTATATATGCAGTGAGAAATGAGTGTAAAGATACACGCTAAGTTGTAAATAATGATTATCTCTTAAGTAATGGCAATTTTAATTCTCTTCTTTGAGTCTATTGTATTTACATTTCTTTCTAAGTTGAATGCACAAAAATCTAATGATAAAGTAATAGGCAAATAAAAGTCATTTTTAATTAAAAATGGGAAGGCAAGAATAAGCAGAAATATCCAAAATGAAGAACCCTATTGGGACGCTCCTATCCTCCATGGCACCTTGTCAGTGTCCACAGGGGGGTCTCTGAAAAATGGTGATTATAGTTTCGTCTTGCCATTAAAACAAAAATCCCATCAGGACACAGTAATTTTCTTGTAGAGGAGAGAGGTGTTGGTGAGGGAATCAGAGTAGAATGAGTTTTTCCTCTTCCTCAAATGTGTCCACGAGAGTTTCATACCTGAGTATGAAATCCCTTGAGAAGAGCAAGGATGTGTTTAGTTTCTGTCTCAGCCACCATTTCTAAACAGGTGAAGCCGTCCCTGTGACCCCCAGGACACCCCCCTTCATGGGCACTGAGGGTCTCCAGGCAAATTCCACTTGGTAAAGGGATGCTGTCTTCCTTTAGCAGATGTCCCCTAAAGTCTCTGCAGGGATGTGTGTAGCTCTCAGCAGTGCACATAAGGGTTGGGGTGCATTTATGCGTTACCAGTGCCTCCAACTGTGAACGGCTGACAGCAGGTTTCAGGACAGCTTGAGGCAGCAGCACCCAGGTCTGGGCTGAGGCCTGCCGGGAGGAGGGCTCTTTTTCCCTGGCCAGAGAATAAAGGCCTGTTTCCTGCCGGGCTCGGAGGGTCCACACCACTGCTGAGCTCCTCTCCAATGCTCTAAACCCTGGAGTGCCAGAAACAGTAACTCAGAAATCTCCTTTCTGCCTAGGCATCCTCCTCTTTCCTCCCTGGGGTGTTAAAATTAGAGAGAGAGAGAGAGAGGTGTTTTAAGCCCAAATCTGGTAATTTAATGGCATTCTTCAAAAGGACATGATCTTTTTACAAGTCTCAGGTGACTATCAATATTATCTGAATATCCTAAGGCAGGAAAGTCAAATCTATAGACTATTTAGTCTTCTTGGCAGGTGATGTGAATGGTTTTCTTGCTTGGGCTTGCCAGAAGCATGAGCAGAAAGAGACCTGAGTTTTGGGATTCCCCACTGCTCCCCCCACCATCTGGTGTGGTTCCATTTCCCTTACTTATTCCCCATTTCCACTGTGGGTATCATCACCCACACAGTTCCTCAAACTAGAAAGTTGGCCTCATTCCTCCACGAGCCCAACCTCCCCCCCAGTAACCACGCCTGCCGATTCTCCCTCCGCCATCCTTGGGAGTATCAGCTTCTCTGACATTGCCCTGGTTTAGGATTTCTTTTTGTGTTTTATCCACCTGTAAAATATAAGTTTAAAGGCCAACTTAGAAAACAAAGTATCTGCTTCTAGTTCATCTTTGGAATGAGAGAGAGTTTGTCCTCAATCAGAGTAGCACGTCCAGCAGCAGAGACTTACTATAATTACAAACTAGGAGGTAGGAGAGCAGTCTTGCAAACAGATGAGTAATCGAGGAAGATAAAGTAATAACTGGTGAACAGCAGTAAGAGATAAATCAGGGTCTGACAGCATCATTTAAAATGGACCAAATAAATGTGCTTTGTCGCTTACATGTACTTGTCTCACTATGGCAGGACACTGCGCGAGGCTGTGTGTTTAGCGAACAGAACCCCGAGACAAGAACAAGGCTGGCCAGTGTGAAGGTCGGTGGCAAAGATGGCGCACGGCTGACGCAGCTCCAGGTAGCAGAACAGTAGAGCTGCCGAGGGCAGCAGAGAAAACCAAAGGGACCAGCCTGGACCCATAAGACCAGACTGGACTGTGCAGTTGGGAGCGCAGAGATGCGAGCAAACACACGGGCCAGGGCGCGGGAGAAGAGGGGCATTCAGAGGGACCTCTGATCCCCACAAAGGCAGCCTGGTCTTAGCTGTTCCCACCGCCTGAAATGCTTCTCCTCCTGAACAGGCACGGAGGCCATCTCCTTCATGAAGTCCTCCGTGTCCACTCAGTGTGAAATAGCCCAGGTACTCTATCCATCACTCTGTGTGATTTCTCCGACAAGCACTTATCATCCCCGTTACTTTCTCACTTCTTTGTTAGTGTTTTCTGTGTCTCCCAACAAGGATGTGAGCTCATCACAGGCAGCAGAGTCTGGGACTGCAAGGCATGCAGTGGGCGCTCAATAAATAGCACTGTGTGACTGATGGAGCCCTTGCCTGCACAAGATTCCTGCTTTCGTGTCACTAGCCAAAACTTGGTCCACATCCACACCTGGCTGCTAAGGACGCTGAGAACTGTAGTCGCCCCGCTCTACTAATGTGCCCTACTAAGCCATCTGGGGCTCTACAAAAAAGAGAAAGAATTTGGGGAGATAAGCAGCAGTCTACAGCACAGCTTTTCTGTACTTCTAAAACTTTGGCAGCATTCAAGTTTACCTCCACCCCTATGACTCTCAGGAGGTGAGATACTGAGACTATCTCGTGAGCAGGCTGTCCACATTCCCTCCACCTCAAGTTCCTCGCACCTTCACCCGTTCTCTCTTCTCTTGCTCAAGGCCACTCCTTTACCTGTGTTCTCCATCCTCTTTCCCCACATTGTCTGGCACTTGGCTCCATCTACTATCTCTCTCTCATTCTCTACCTCATGTACTCTGGGGTACCCAGGGAGCGAACAGGGAGCAGTGGCAGAGGCCAACAATGGGGGACCCACTTGGAAAGGGTGGTTGAGGACGGCCTCCACAAAGAGGTGACATTGAAGCCAAGACCTAAAGTAGGGGGAGGTTCCATCGTGTGAAGAGTGGGGTTGGCCAGGGTGGGAGTGGAGGCAGGGAAGGGCTTGTGCAGAGGAAGGGCTACAATTGAAGGAAGAGTTAGCCTTTTGGGGGAAATGAAAGAAGAGATGTATATGAATGTTGTGGGTGAGTGGGAGTGGGGAGAGGCTCCATGTGAAGGAAGAGGGGTAAGCAGTGGCCAGACCTGATGGGGCTTTGAGAAGATCAGAGGAGCTTGACCTCACCAGAAAGGTAATGGAACACGGTAGATATATGGTGAGCAATAAAATGGCATTATTCCTTATTCCCATTGAGCTTACATTCTAGGTTACTCCAAGAATCTTACAAGTTACAAAGGATCACACTTGGAGCTTTGAGGCACACAGTCTTCGAGCTCTTGGAGGAAGATCTTTGAGCTCCTGGAGGAATATGGGTATGTTCTTGGGAGTTTGAAAAAGCTCCATGAGAATTTTATAATTTTTTATTTTTTAATTTTATAATTTTTTATTTTTGTTTTGAAAAACAATATGACATTTTCTAAAGTATCTGATGATCGCCTTAAAATTTCAAGTTACTACACAATATTAGGGCTAGCGTATGTGTCCTGGTTACTGGCCTTCTCCCTCCCTCGAATTCATTCTCTACCCTTTTCCATTCTGTTCCTGGCCCTGGGGAACCTGGCCTGCATGGATTGCACCAAGAAGCTCCCTTGTCTCTGAGTGTCTGCTTTGGTTCAGCTAATGGGGAGCCCAGGCAGAAGAGGAAGAGGACAGGAATCAGGTTATCCTGCTAGATCTCTCAAAGTCATCCCTGGTCATCTATGACCGGAGACCAAAGTCCACATCTCCTTTCAAGGCAACTTCTCTACTTGACTCCTTCCTTCTGTCCTTTCTGTCTGGTGGCCTGTCCCTGTCCCTGGATTCTGCCTGAAATCCCTGGCCCCGCCTCGCTTGCCCTCAGCAGCTCCTCTGTGGTTACTGGCACAGCTACTGAACTCCCACCCCCACGTCCCTACACACCCCTTCCATGCCTTTAAATAGCCTCTTTGTAAGAAAGTCCTCCTCAGATTACCCAGGTTGAGTGTGCCCTCTACCTCCTACAGAGATCCTGACTGATAAGCACAAAGGGACTTGGACTTTTCCAGACTAATTAAAAGAGAGAGGTGGACTGAATCTGGGAACAACTCATTCACAGCAAGCGAGGGCTAACATGGCTGGATGGTGGGCCTCACCCTGTTCAAATAAAGATACTGAGTAGTTGGAATAGAGGAGGCAGTGACCTCTGACCTCTGACCTCTCACCGCAGGGCCAGGACATGCCAGGCAGTGGCAATCGGTGCTATAGTCTCGTGTGAAGAGTGATTTTGTTTCAGCAAAACAACATCAACCGTGAGACTCCATTAAACTGTTTCATCTGGCTTATTGCTTGTGTTTGTGTGTTATCTGCAATATGTTCTAATGTAGCATTAAGATTAATGATCATCAGAGCTTATATCTATATTCATGTTTACTATTTTTAAATAATACTATGATAAAATGATACACTACACGGGTGATTTGTGAGCATTTTTTCCCCTTTAAAAGGGATCTATGAATCACTCGGTTTGAAAAACACCAATCTACATTACATTTCATCCACTGCAGAAGTGTTTCTGGTCCACAAGTGGCTCAATATTCATTTGCCAAAAAGGGTTGACATTACAGAGAAATTTAACATTTCTCATGGCTGGTCCCCGTATTACCCTCTCGGACGGCACTCGTGAAGATCTCAAGCTTTTCATCCCTTGAGACCCCAGGAGCGTTTTCCCAGCTCTCCACCCATGTCCCCTGGTGCCCCTCTTGGGGGCTCAGCACAAACACCCCTCCTCCAGGAAGTAGCTCCCCGAGTCCTTTCCTGACCGAAGGTGAACTCTCCTCGGCTTGAATTTCCGAAGTGTGTCACATCCTGCTGCACACTCTGCTCACAGCTGCACATCTTTCTTCCTCCTGTTAGGATCTGTATTTCATTTCTTTGTATTCTCTTTAGCCCTTACCAAGGTGCCTTACGTATTATAGACATTTCAGAAGTATTTAGTGAATGAATCAATGAGAGATACGCGCGTGTATTTATACGTTTTGTACAACACATACGTACAGACATGGTAACATTGAAAAGTAGAAAACTTCCGTGTGATTGTAAAACACTCGTTTGCTGCTGTTCGAGTATGTGCTCTCTCTGCATCCCGAGCACAGCCCAGGCTGCTCTCCAGCAGCTCCATTAAACACTGTCTCTTAATCTGCAACCTTAGGCTTCTCTTGTGCCAGGCTTCTGGCTTAAGATACCCTCCATTTGTATAACCCAGCATCCCCCTGGGCCCCTGCCCCTTCTACCGCTCCTTCTACTAATGGAGTCTGGCACAATCAACCTCTCTTCACTGATTATCAATCGTCAGAGTGGCCTTATTCTTGTGATCTTGGGGGAAGTTGGATGAAAACAGTTCAAACACAGACTACGCCCTTCAGGAATTTACATGACACAGAGAAAAATAAGGAGTATCCATGCTAAATCAAAGTGAAAACATGTAGATACGAATAACCTACGGACACTTAGAATGTTTGTGAAAACACTTAAAAAGTACACCCACGCGCAACCATATACACCCACATACACCGATGTACACCCATGTGACTGTAGTTTGCAATATTGTATTACATACCTGAAACCTGCTAATTAGCTCGATTGTGGTGGATAGTTCACAATGTATGCATGAAATCATCATGTTGTACATCTTAAATTTATACAATTTTTAATTGTCGATTATACCTCAGTAAAGCCAGGGAGAAAAGTGTACCCACAAGCATAAAGGGATATTCTATCAAGGAAACTGAATGTGGGGACGCCTGGGTGGCTCAGTTGGTTAAGTGGCTGCCTTCAGCTCAGGTCATTACCCCAGGGTCCTGGGATCGAGCCCTGCATTGGGCTCCTTGCTCAGCGGGGAGCCTGCTTCTCCCTCTGCGTGCCTCTCCCCCTGCTCGCCCGCTCTCTCTCTTTCTCTCTCTCTGACAAATAAATGAAATCTTTAAAAAAAAAAAAAAAAGAAAGAAAACTGAATGTGTAAAACTCATAACTTCAAGGCAGTACATAAGGAATTATCGATTATTCATTTTTTTAAAATTTTATTTATTTATTTGATAGAGAGTGAGAGAGCACAGCAGGGGGAGCAGCAGGCAGAGGGAGGGAGAAGCAGGCTCCCCATTGAGCAGGGAGCCTGATGTGGGACTCGATCCCAGGACCCTGAGATCATGACCTGAGCCAAAGGCAGATGCTTAACCAACTGAGCCATCCAGGCGCCCCTTGCTTATTCATTTAACAAGATATATATTTTTTAAATACCTAGCTTCCTGAGGACATTGGAATTGTCCCAGATTTTGAAAGCTGGAGGACCTTGAAGGTTATCTACTTTCACACTTGCATTTTACAAATGAAAGAAATAGGAGCCGTCTGCTTTCTCACTCTTACTCCAGGACGCCTGAGCCATGTGAAAGAATAGCCACACGGCAGAGCAGGTGGGCGTCGTTGCCAAGTTGAGGGCCGACTTCCGCTGGGCCCCTAGCACTGCTGGATGATTTAGCAACCTTTTAATTTTCCTTTGCTCACTGCCCACCTTGTCCCCCTTCAAATGCTAACCAAATCCCTCTCGTGTTTCTTTCCTTTTTTACCCCTTTCCCCAAACTCACTCTGAACAGCTGACCTTTACCTGCGTTGGCCCAGATTCAGCTCCAGGTGCTGTGGTTACAGCAACGCCTTAGGCTAAGATCTCTGATCTTCAGAAGTTTCTATTCTTGTCCGACGCTGTTGCCAGACAACAAACAGGCAAACACACACGTTTAAAAAGTTGATAGTGGAAGATAATCAGAAAGAGTGATGGGCGGCTATTTTACATCAGGTAGGGCCTTAAAAGGCCTCCAGGAGAAGGTAATGTTTAATTTGAGATCTGAATGAACGAAAGGTCCGCTTCTTCACAGTTGAGGGGAAGAGCATTCGAGGCAGAGTGGTGAGGTGAAAGGAGCAAGAATTAAGTCTAGAAAAGTAGGCAGGTACTAGGTCATGCCGTTTTGTAATCCGATCGCGAAGTCTAGATTTTATTCCAAGTGGGGCTGGAAGAAGCCATTGGAATATTGTAACTGGGGCTGTGACCAACTTTGATTCATACTTTACTTATTTATTTATTTTTTAAGTAGGCTCCATGCCCAGCATTGAGCCTGATGCAGGGCTCGAATGCACAACCATGAGATCAAGATCTGAGCTGAGATTAAGAGCCAGACGCTTAACTGACTGAGCCACCCAGGCATCCCAAGACTGATTCATTGATTTTATACTTTATTTTTATTTTTTTAAAATTTTTTTTAAAGATTTTATTTACTTATTTGACAGAGAGAGAGAGACAGCCAGCGAGAGAGAGGGAACACAAGCAGGGGGACTGGGAGAGGAAGAAGCAGGCTCCCAGCGGAGCAGGGAGCCTGATGTGGGGCTTGATCCCAGGACCCTGGGATCACGCCCTGAGCCAAAGGCAGACGCTTAATGACTGAGCCACCCAGGCGCTCCAATACACTTTATTTTTTAAAAAATTTTATTTATTTATTTGAGAGAAGGAAAGCACAAATGGGGGGAGGGGCAGAGAGAGAGGGAGAAGCCCGGTCCCTACTGAGCAGGGAGCCTGACACAGGGCTCGATCCCAGGAGCCCAAGATCACGACCTGAGCCAAAGGCAGATGCTTAACTGACTGAGCCACCCAGGCACCCCCACCCTCATTCAAACTTTAAAAGGTAAGTTACTGCTGTGTGACTAGTGGGTTGTACAAAGGTCAAAGAGGAAGCCCAGAGGAGTTAGGGCGCTACTGTAATAGTCTTGGCAAGAGATGGGGGCTTGGCCCAGGGACATGTTAGAAGAGATGGAGACTGGGTCCATTTGGAATATGTCCTCAAGTTGCACTAATAGGATTTGTAGATGGACTGAATGTGGGTAAGAAAGTGAGGGATCATGACCAGGGGAAGAATGGGTTGTCGGGGAGGGGGGAAATCAAGAATTCCGCCTTACCTATGTTATGTTTGAAATATTTGTTAGCCATTCATATGGAGACACTGAAAGGCAGTTAGATGTTTGAGTCTGGAGTAAGGGGGCACAGTGAGGGCTCATCAGCATCTGGGTTATGTTAGTGCCACGGCCGTGGGTGGTAACCCCCCAGGAAGTGATTACACGGCAATGAGGAACAGCAGTGGAGGAGCTGACCTTTGCTGGGAGCAGGGCTGGTTGTCTCTTCTAACAGAAGGAGAGAAGGAACTTTGGAAGAGCTTGGTGTTTTTGAAGGAGGGAGGGGAAGTGGCTGGGAGAGATCATGGGAAGCACAGCCCACATAGTAGGAAGGGACTTTAGAACAAGTTTGCAATATTGTCAGCACATGAAAGGGTGGAATCACGTCCAACAAACAAAACAGTAAGTTAATTAATTAATTAAAAATATTTATTTATTTCTTTAGAGAGCACAAGTGGGGGGAGAGGCAGAGGGAGAGGGAGAGACTCTCAAACAGACTCTGCGCTAAGCTCGATCTCACAACCCCGGGATCATGACCAGAGCTGAAGGCAGACCATTAACTGACTGAGCCACCCAGGCGCCCCAAGATTTATTTATTTATTCATTTATTTGGAGAGTGGGGGCAGGAGCAGAGGGAGAGGGAGAAGGAGAGAGAATCTCAAGCAGAACTCCATACTGAGCACGGAGCCCAACATGGGCCTCGAACCCAGGACCCCAGGATCATGATGTGAGTTGAAATCAAGAGTTGGTCACTTCACCAACTGAGCCACCCAGGTGCCCCAACAATGAGTTATTTTAAAAACTTATTAAAAAGAGACCTAATTTTAAATATCTTTGAAGTAAAAAAAATCAAGTTTAATATTAAAAGGTCAGGAGGTGGGCTAACTATAAGATCGTGCGGGGCTGAAGCGTGACTTCAGGACCTAGAAGACTTTACTGAAGCCTCTAGGATGCTTCAGTGTAAGGGAAAAGCAGAGGGACACTACTCCACAGAAGGAAAGATACGGAAGTTCTAACATCCCCTTACCAGGAATTCCAGGAGAGAATGGAGAGGGGGAGATGAAAGACATAAAGACCTTGGATGACCCAGACATATATTCTCATGCCGAAGCTTCCCATCAGTCTCAAGAAGAATAAGAACAAGCAAAAAACTCTAGACATGTGGTCGTTAAGATTAAAGAGAAAATCTGAAAGCTACCAAAGAAAACCAGGCAGGTGACCCAGAGGAATGAAAATTGGACTGACGGCTATCGGCCGCCTGGTCTGTGAGGAGATAATGGAATGACATCACCAAGGTGGTGAGGAAATCACCTTTGATCTTAGAGTTTTATTCTCTGTCAATCTCCCATTTGATGTTAGGAGTAAAGAGACATGTTTGGACTTGCCCAGCTACAATGGTTTATGACCTACAGACTGTCTGAAAGGAGGAATGAAGGACATTCTCCAAGAAGAGGAGAAATGGATCTTGCAATAGGCAATGGGTCGCAAGAAGCCAGTGTGTGCAAAGAAATGAGCAAAAGGGCTTTTGTGTGATAAGCATTGACTGAATTGTTTCAAGGTTTTAGAAATGTGATCTGTAACCAGAAGGAAGGGGACTTGCAGAGGGAGAGGAGTCTACTTGGTGTCCAAGTTTCTAACCAGGTATCTGCAGACACCATTCCCCCCGTACAACACTGGGCCGGACAGAGAAGTGCTTTATAGTTGCTTGCTGCAAGAATGAACGAATGGATCAATGAATGGTTCTGTCAGTTTGTGGCCTGTCCGGAATATCAACATTTTCACAGAGTGAGACGGAGCACCTCCACGAGTCCACTGAGGTCACCACAGCCATGAGCTGGGATTTGGGCGGTCAGGGAGGGCTGGCTGCCTGACTATTCTAGAGACAAGTTTGGATTGTGCTCCTTCCAAGGGCTTCTGGGAAAAATGCCTCTGCTGGCAGCTCTGTTCTTAGGCCTGAGGCCAAGAACCTCTGAACAAATAATGTGCTGCTTAGCAAGCACAGGAGAGGACAGCCACGTGTCTGGGGAGCACCCGCTTCCTGTCTGCAGAGCGCCTGCTGGGATGCTCTTTCTCCATGTTCCAGATCAAGTCCAGATTCTGTGCGAAGCAGATAGGTCCTCCATTGCAGCCCTCACTTCTTGCCTCAGGAAAAGAAAATGAGATAGATGGAAAGCTGGTGCAGTCTCTCCTCACCGCATTTAGTTCTGACACTGAACCTGCGCCTTCAGAAAGAAATCACTACCTGGCGCCTGGAGAGTCTGCACTCTAATTCTAACTCCGTCTAATTCAGATGACCAGAGGCTTTTTGATGCAAGGCACAAAATAAGCAGTCGCCCCCTCACATTCTTCTAATGTTGGGGGGGAATAAGGCCAAGGGCAGGGCAAACTCCACCCATTATTTCCCAGAAAGAGATCATTGTAATCTTTTAGAAAGACAGGAGAGAAATCCTGAGTGTCTCCACTAATTTATAAGACAACGACTGAGTTTCCAAGAGTTCAAAACCAAGGCAAGACAGACAGAAGGTCTGACCTGGCTGGCTCAGTGACAGTGCGCATGGACATCTGGTCAACTACACTTCCAGACAAGACTCTGTTTTCAGTCTAGTTACTGAGACCATTGCAACTCAATCTGGAAGGTCTTTCCAATTCTAAAATTGTATGATTCATCATATTTTGGCTGCAATGTTTTCCTAGTTTCCCACTGCCACTCCTGTTCACTTACTCACTTTCAAGTGCACAAGTGATACCTGAATACACACTCTTGTAAGAATTTTTACACAGTTCCACTGCTGCTGTCAAAGGAGCAGGGACACACAATACAGAAAGGCTGTTGAGTGCTCCTGCAGGAAATCACGGGATTCTTTTCAACTTCTACCAAATTCTCAGTTAATACCACCATTTTCTCTTGTCCCTGCCGAGGACTTGCTCAGCCCGCTCTCCCTTAAAGCCAATAGTGCTGCCCCTCCCCTGCAGCTCCCATGCAGCTCCTATGGAGAAAACAGAAGGAGCCACACTGAGTGCTCTCCACCTCTGGCCCCACAAGTGGTACACATTTTTTTTTTTTTAAAGATTTTATTTGTTTATTTCGACAGAGAGAGACAGCCAGCAAGAGAGGGAACACAAGCAGGGGGAGTGGGAGAGGAAGAAGCAAGCTCCCAGCGGAGGAGCCCGATGTGGGACTCGATCCTGAAACGCCAGGATCACACCCTGAGCCGAAGGCAGCCGCCTAACGACTGCGCTACCCAGGCGCCCCTGCGGTCCACATTTTAATTCCCTATTTTGGGCTCAGAAAAAATGGCTCATCTCTTTCTCCTCATTCTAGGACCCCTCCTGCCGGTGCCTCAGGGCTGTGACATACCCTCTCCTCTGCAGATGCCACCCCCCTCCTCCTCTGCAGATGCCACCCCCTCCTCCTCTGCAGGTGCCACCCCCCTCCTTCTCTGCAGGTGCCACCCCCCTCCTCCTCTGCAGGTGCCACCCCCCTCCTCCTCTGCAGGTGACACGCCCCCTCCTCAGCAGGTGTCACCCCACCTCCTCTGCAGGTGTCACCCCTTCTCCTCTGCAGGTGCCACCCCCCCTCAGCAGGTGTCACCCCTTCTCCTCTGCAGGCGCTACTTCTTTTACTCCCTGCTTCCTTCAACTCATCTAAGGAACCTGTCCAAGTTTCTCCCAAATCAAGTCACCAACAACCATTTCCTGGGACTGTGCCAGGCGAGTGTTCTTTACTTCCCTCTCCACCAGGTCTCTCTCTCTCTTTTTTTTAAGATTTATTTATTTATTTATTTATTTATTTATTTATTTATTTATCAGAGAGAGAGAGAGAGAGAGCACAAGCAGGGGGAGCAGCAGGCAGAAGGAGAAGCAGGCTCCCCGCTGAGCAAGGAGCACAATGCGGGACTCCAGCCCAGGACCCTGGGGTCATGACCCAAGTCGAAGGCAGACACCCAATCGACTGAGCCACCCAGGCGCCCTCCCCCAGGTCTCTTGAAGGAGGAATCTGCCTCTCACCTTTTACTCGGTCTTGGCTGCATTTCTGAGGCCTTCCTTGGTCGTGATCACCAGCAACCACCTAGTGAGGCCTATGGGGCTTTCTTCTGCTCTCACCTCATTTCACTCTGACCAGTTGGCTACTCTCTCTCCTCATGGCCACACCCCCATGCATGTCTGGTGGCCCCTGGCCCCTCAGGCTGTTGTTTCATGGCAGGTTCTCCGCCAGCCTCTTCCTTCACCTCCCCTGGGGTTCCCAGGTTTCTGGCCTCGGTCCCTTGATTCTCACTCCTCGGGATCTCTGCGAGCAGGGCTCTCCGAAGCCGGGGCTTCACTGCTGCTGAGAATCCAAGGCTCTCCATCTTCATTTCAGATCTCCCTCCCTCCTTCCCACCTGCACACCCACCTCTCTCCTTAAACATCATCTAGCTGCCTAGTAGACTTCCTGACCTAGAACACCTAGACATACCCCAACATGGTCTCAGATGGAATCAATGATCTTTCTTTCAAAGCTGCTCCTCCCCTGCTGGGTCTAGAGAAGTCTCTCTGGCCTGGCCTCCTTCTCAGGCCCACACCCAGCAGGCCGCTGGTCCTACTGCTCCACCTCCTGGCTCATCTCCCCTCTTTCCCACGGCTACCGTTTTATTCAGACCTCCCTCTTTCTTACCTGGACCAGGACAGCAGCTGCCTCATTGACCTCACTGTCTGCAATTCATTTTCTAGAAGGCCCCAGAGTAATCTTTATTTTTTATTTTTAAATTTTTGTTTATTTATTTTTTAAAACTAGGCTCCATGCCCAGCGTGGATTAAGCCCTGAGAGGAGATCAACAATTGGATGCGCTTAATGACTGAGCCACCCAGGCGCCCCCAAAGTAATCTTTTAACAGTAAAATGCCATGGCGTTTCGCTTTAAAATCCTTCCATGTCTCCACACCTCTGGAACAACTCCTAAATTTCTTAGCTGGAATATTAGATACTTCATGTGGCTCCTCTCTACTTTCTTAACCTCGTGTCACACCATCCTCCTCCACGAACCTATGCCTGACAGCTGTTGGGAATTCTTTGAAACTTGCCATGCTTCTTTCAAGACTGGCCACCTCATTTTCCAGGCCCAGTGTAAATGAACATGCGGGCCTCTTGCTAAACAATCATTAAGGAGTCCAAGACAGGGACAGCCAACCTTTAAACTGAGTGCAGGAGCCTTCTGAGTGTGCCACAGGCTCCACGTCCATGAAGACACTTGCTTCTTCCTCATGTTTGTGTTTTTTGGTAAACTGCTTGCTCTGCCGGAAATGACCTTTCCAATGTTGCCGTCCTGGCAACCGTCTAGTTACACTTTTAGACAAGCAAAGTGGTTCTTACCTATGGAGATGGCCAGTAATCCTTTAAAAAATTGGTTTAAAACTATGGACCCTCGTCTTTCCAAAACTACATATCCATATGACATGAAGTTTGGAATATGATTTTAGAGGCTTCACACCCTCTCAGGCCTGTAACCTGAACTCCATAGAGGCCCATGAACTTGAGACTGAAAGTCTTAGCTGAAAGTCAGTTCAAATGTCATCTCCTCTATTAAGCCTTTCTGGCCTCTGCAAGGGCCTCCGCGGTCCCTCTATTATTACAATAATCATTCTAAATCATCGATGACAGTCACAATTTCTTGAAAGCCCACCGTATCTGAGACACATCTCGGCACTGAACTGTAACTTGGACAACTGGGTATATCATGACCATTTTCACAGATGAGGCACCTGAAGCTCAAAGAGTTTAACTACTGAGCTTAACAAAGAGGGTGAGTGGGGAGGGAATCTGGCTTCTGGTCTGTATTATGCAGACTGGCGGCGGAGCCCCTCCTGTCACTGACCCTCTGCTGCTGTTATTCACCTCCACCTCCACACACTGACTTGGGAAGGAGAAAAGGTTGTAACCTGTGCACTCAAGGACTCTGCGCCCCTCCCTGGAGGCTCTGGGCCGCCTGCCAGGGCTCTGGGCCCCTCCCAAGGGCTCGGCCCCTCCCTGGAGGCTCTACCCTCTCCCCTACGGGCTCTGGACCCCTCCTTGGAGGCTCTGGGCCACCCCCAAAGGCTCTGGGCCCCTCCCTGAAGGCTCTGGACCCCTCCCAAGGGCTCTGGGCCCCTCCCAAGGGCTCAGCCCCTCCCTGGAGGCTCTACCCTCTCCCCTACGGGCTCTGGGCCCCTCCTTGGAGGCTCTGGGCCACCCCCAAGGGCTCTGGGCCCCTCCCTGAAGGCTCTGGGCCCCTTCCAAGGGCTCTAGGCCCCTCCCTGGAGGCTCTGCCCCCCCCCCACGAGGGCTCTGGGCCCCTCCCATGGAGTCTGGGCCCCTCCCAAGGGCAGTGTTTACTACATAAACTTTGGCTGTGTGAAGACTGCTTGGTTCCGTCCCACAGCTCCCATTTGCAAGTACATCCTAACCGATGCCTGGCATCCACCCACGATTACTTGAGAGAGCCAGGGCATTACTCCACAAAAAAGGCCACATCCCCATGTCTGAATGGACATGCAAACCACAAATATCAATGAAACCCATGATTTTATCCTTCTGCCCCAGACTTGAAAACCAGAAGCCCCTGTCTGATTTTTCCAGCCAGCACGATGGCACAAGGCTTCTCCTTAGGAGGCTGAGGGCCAGGGCTGGCCCCGCTTTTGGGCCCCTGCTCTTCACAGGGGGTTGCTCTGCTGCTGTTTCCATGTCTTCCAGGACAAAGGGACTGAGTCAGGAGGACTGAGCCGTTGGTAGTAGAAGGGTCCACGCATCACCTGAGGAACTGTGTTAGCCCTGACCACTCCGAGACCAATACAAATCTGTCCGTGGTTCTCTGTGAGTGGGAGCTGACAGGAAAACACAGTCTGTAGGTGGGTGCATTTGAGGAACATTTTTACTACTGTTAGCAGTATTCAGAGACTTTGCTAAGGCTTCCCCTAATCCCACAAATGACACACTAGCAGTAATGAGAAGCTCTGGGTTATCTGAGGGGGTACAATGTTCCAAGTACCACACCCAGGCTTTCAGCACACATGCTGCTGTGCTCACAGTAAGCCCATGAGAGATTTGGGGTTTTATTATCTATGTTGATGAATGAGGCAGCCGCACGAGGCTAGGTACTTTATTCAAGGTCACATGATTAGCAAGGGAAACAGGCTGGATCTGAATGAGGCTTTCTTTGGTTTCAAAGCCTGTCCTCTTCATTATTACCATCTATTGTCCGCTGGGTACACCTTGCTCACGTGTGGCCTCTAGACCCTGCTCCTGCGTCCAGTGTTGCCCCTTCCCCCACTTAATCCATTCCACAGACTGAGGCAGATGCCGTCTTCCTAAGATACTGCTTTAGTCCCTTCCCTGCCTACTCAAAACACTCCTGGTTGCCTGTTGGCAAAGGATAATGTTCAAACTCCCTCCATACTTGAGGTTTTCTGTCAATTGTCCTTATTTTACCCATAACATCGCTTCTACTGATCTGATAAGCTGCAGGTGAAGAACAGTACACTCTGGAGCAAAAATAAGGAGAGGAGGATTGTAAACTTTGCAGGAACCTATAGAAAACCTAGGACTATTTTCTATCTTAATATGAAACATTAAAAGGAAGCATTTTTTTTTAAAGGAAGCATTTCAAATAAAGAGATTATCATGACAAAGGAGAAAAGAATATCCAATGGGGAAAAGACAGTCTCTTCAACAAATGGTGTTGGGAAAACTAGACACTGACATGCAAAGAATGAAACTGGACAACTTTCTTACACCATACACAAAAATCACCACAAAATGGATCAAAGACCTAAATGTGAGACCTGAAACCATAAAATTCCTAGAAGAAAACACAGGCAGTAATCTCGTTAATATCAGCCTTAGCCACATTCTTCGGGACATGTCTCCTGAGGCAAGAGAAACAAAATCACAAACTATTGGAACTACATGAAATTAAAAAGCTTCTGCACAGTGAAGGAAACCATCAACAAAACCAAAAGACAACCTATGGAATGGGAGAAGATATTTACAAACGATGTATAAGGTATAATATCCAAAATATATAAAGAACTTACACAAGTCAGCTCCAAAAAACCAAATAATTCAATAAAAAAATGGTCAGAGAATAGACATTGTTCCAAAGAAGACATCCAGATGGCCAACAGACACATGAGAAGATGCTCAACATCACTCCTCATCAGGGAAATGTAAATCAAAGCCACAATGAGCTCTCACCTCACATCTGTCAGAACAGCTAAAATCAACAACACAGGAAACAATGGATGTTGGCGAAGATGTGGAGAAAGGGGAACCCTCTTACCCTGCTGGTGGGAATGCAAACCAATGCAGCCAGTCTGGAAAACAGTACGACGGTTCCTCAAAAAATTAAAAATAGACATACTATACAATCCAGTAATTCCATGACTATTTACCCAAAGAAACTGAAAATAGTAATTTGAAAAAACACATGCACCCTTATGTTGACTGCAGCATTATTTATAATAGCCAACATATGGAGGCGACATCAGCATCCACTGGAAGATGGATAAATAAATCTGTGTTATCTATATACAATGAGATACGACTGAGCCATAAAAAAGAATGAGATCTTGTCATTTGCAACAACATGGATGGAGCTAGAGGGTATTCTGCTAAGTGAAATCTAAAAAATTAAGCAAATGAACAAACAAAAGCAGAAAAAGATCCCTTCAGTACAGAGGACAAAGTGATGGTTCCTTGGGCGGGGGACGTTGGAGGGATGGGCAAAATGGCTGGTGGGGAGTGAGAGAGACAGGCTTCCATTTCTGGAATGAACGAGTCACGGGGATGAGAGGCACAGCAGAGGGAATATGGTCAGTGGTGCTGTGACAGTGTTGTGGTCTGACAGGTGGGAGCCATGCTTGTGGTGAGCCCAGCATGAGACGCAGACTTGTCAAATCACACGGCAGCACACCTGAAACTGAGGCAACAATGTGTTCAGTCCTTCCAACTGTACCTCAATAAAAATAAATTTATAAAAAGAAAACTACACAAAAAAGAGAGACAAGAGTATCAGCGACATTTTTCACATCGTGAATTACTAATGGTGGCTAACGTACCATTAACTTCTCCTCACCGTCTGCTGCTGGCTGAAAACTCTCGTGTCTCTGTCCAAGGCAATTTTAGCGAAGGGCCTGTAAGAACCCCCCTTGGCGCCCCCCCATATGTGTACTACAATCTTTGCTGATTCTCCATACAGTTGTTCGGTGCAGCTTTGCATGCGGTTGGTCAGGAGAGCCTCATGATGTGGGAATATTTGCTTTAAGTCTCCTTCCTGCTGAACGAAGGGATGAGGAAGTGAGGGAGGACGTGAGCGTTCGCTGTATTATGGCTTCCATGTTTTCTCTGTTCGGAAATGCTCTTCCCAATAATCTATTGATGAGCCCATGCTTACAAAAAGTCATAGTTAGGAAGCTATGGAAAAATTATGTTGAGAATAAATGCTAGGGCCTACTTTAGGGTGTTTTCTTGGGGTGTGTGTGTGTGTGTGTGTTTACATGTTGGGTGGGGGGTTTACCTTTTACATTTTTAAATGTTGCCTTCGTGTAGAGTGAACAGGACGGCTGTCCCTGACCGGACTGCGTGTAGACACCTCTCTGACCTCTCTGAGATCCGCACTGCCCGGCCCGCACTCCCAAGGAAAGCAGCCAGCTAGTGCCTTGCCACCGTGGGGCTCCCTGCATCGAGGGAAGAGGCCAATCTGAGGTCTCTCCTGACTCCAAGGTTCTGGGATGCTGGCCCTTGCCAGCCACTTTGGGCAAACAGGACCACAGCCATGCCACTCATTCATTTAGGCCTCAGTTTCCTTGCCTGTAAGCTGAGGGTTAGGCCTGGTTACCTCAGGCTTCATAGAACTAAAAGCATATGGCCGTAGAAGAACACCGAGATGCTGACACCAGCCACCTCTGGACGTGAAGAGGTCTACTTTGTCCATCAGGTGTCCTTCCTTCACGATAGTGTCCAGACTGCCCATCACTTATGCAGCAGAAAACAGAGCTGCAGTACATTCCGTTCCAACAGGAAGGATAGGGAACACTGAGGGATTCTACCCCAGAGACGGCGGTGCTCAGAGGCCCCCAGTCTTGGCTTCGTCCCCTCTCTGCAAATGTGGAGTGTTGTGGGTTTTGCATGCGTCCCCAGAATAAGGTGCACACAGGTCCTCTCTCCTTTTATCACCCAGAGCAGCTCTCACTACACAGAAAGATTTTTCTTGGCCTGTCAAAAGTTTGTGCAATGCTGAATCTGGGGTCTGGGCTTTGCTCCCATACTAACTAGCTTTGGGACCTGGGCTAGTCCATCCCTGGGCCTCATTTCCCCCATTCGTAAAAAAGCAAGAACAAAAACAAAGGGTCACGCTATCAGAGGATCTAAAATCCAGTGGTTACGTGATCAACCTGAGGCCAAACAGAGTATCAGTCTAAGATACTTACTCATCATTCTTAGCCAAGGGCTGTCCTCTGACCCTGAGGCCCACCTCTGCCCTGGAGGGTTCAAACCCAGGCTCACTGGCTCCAGTGACTAGACAGCTGAGCACCAGGCTTCCCTGAGCAAGTTTATCCCTGCCCCGCCTGCCCCCAGGCCCAGGGCAAGCCCCTTTCTGCAACCACAGAGAGCCCCATAAATGTTTAATTTGTCACTAACACCTGAATCAGGCTCCCTGCATCTCCCCACACCACACCGCACCGCTCCGCTCTGGCAGAAAGGGGGAAAAAAGCACTTCTGTTCAGCTGTAATTTACTCAGCAGAGTGATTAATCTATTAATTATTCCATTCAACGAGCTATTCAAAAGAGTTTCAGAGTGTTTATCATGTGTTTCCTCGCACTGTTGGAGAACCAGAGGGGGAAGAGGGGAGGCCTACCAGGAAAGGTGCTAGTAAGGTCTGAAAGGGGTTAAGATTACAGTAATCTTCATCAAAAGTATTCATCTGCTTCTAAAGTAAATAAACAGTTTTAATGCAAACAGTCAGTAAGGCATCTTTGCACAAGACGGATCTGCAAGTGGCCTGGTGCCGGCCTCGGGACTGAGCAGTCGTCCGGGGGTCCTGCTTCTCCTGCCCTCAAGCACCCCCAAATCTAGACAATCCTTAAGTTTCTGTCCCTGTTCCTGGACAATGAAAGAACTCCCTTGCCCATCTTCAGACCCACCTCATTTCCCTTCATCATCCATCACACACTGGCCAGTTCGATTTTCCCGAATGAATTTTCTACACAGAGTGATCATTTTAATGTGAAAATCTGCCTAAAGCTCTTCCTTGAAGTTCTATGGCTTCCTCAGCCCTTCAGGAAAAACAGCCCCTTCGCAGGCACAGAGGGTCCACCAGGATTGGGTGTTAGCTTCCCCCATAACAGCCCCACTAGTCATTCTCTAGAATGGACCCCAGCTGCCCCCTGTGAACACAGACTGAACCCCCCAAACAACAAGAAGGCCTGGCTAAGGCTGTTGTCTCTCGGACACCTGGACTTTCAGAAAGCTTCTCTGCCCACCTGCTTCACTTTCACCCGTGGCTTCACCATTCTTTGATTGCTTCTATGTCTTCTCCAGTCCCTGAAAGCCCAGGGAGCTGTCGTTACTCGTGTGTGTAAGTCAGTGCCTGGTGCAGGGTTTGAATTAACGCAGGTGCTCCCTACACACTGGGTTGACTGAATAAATCTGGGATGTGTAAATTACATGTCATAGTTATGTTGCCTTTTGGCTCGGAGAAGAGAAGCAAAGTCTACACTTTCGTATCGAGGAGGTAAGGAGAGAGACAGACTTTCGAGTAGCAAGTGGGTCAGAAAGCCGACACAGCCCAGCATGGACCGGCCTTGCATCTCACTGGGCTTTACTGTGTCATGGTCAGAAGATGCCACTTTGCCTTTTAAGTGTCTGTGACTATCTCTCTCTTTAAAAAATAAGTAATATTAGTGTATGTCCAGGCCAGGTTTCTCTCTGGGATTGGAATTATAAAACCCATCTCAGTCCTTCTTGTGTGTCTTGTTCTCCATGGAGAGATGGAGCTGGGGACATCCATTCCATCGATGCCCACTCCATGGGGTGTCAATATTAGATAAAAGAATGCATTTGGAGCATTTAGCATAACGTCTGGCAAGGACTAAGCACTGAGTAGCTTTTATTATTGTTGTTGTTAATCCACTGTGCTTGCAGTTTTGTTGTGATGTTTCTCCAGGATGGTGCTGCACTGGACCTGGGAATTTGCAGTTTTATGGAAGGCACCCTGGTCATCGCCTGCTTGCCGTGGGAGCCAGTCGGCCTGATCCCCAGAGTTCTCCATTCCTGGGTGGAGCTACTAGCGAACCCCTGTCCCCATGCTTCGTGATGCACCTGTAGCTGCCGGGAAGCAGCTGCCTGAACTTCGACTGGCTAGCTGCTAATAAGAGGAACAGTCGAATCCCACTCTTTCCAGTGATGTCATTTTTCAGTCTTAAGTAACAATGCTTTCTCCCTTCATTTTTCTTGCATTTGGACATTGAAATTTATCCTTGCTGATTTCTTTAAAATCTCAACTTAACCACTTGGAGATATGTTTTGTGTGTTTTCCTGTTGATGAACGCTACACACAAATGGAAGGGTGATTAGGCTGCTCTTTGCCCGACTGCCCAAACTCTTCATGGACGGGACAAGGGGTTGGGGACGAAGAAGAAAGGTAACTTCGGAGGTAGACTGTATGGTTATCACATCATTTCCCTAACTTTTTGTTAAAGGGAAACATGGTTAAAATGTACATGAAAGGGGACACAATTGAAACAGAGCAATTCAGTACGACAGGTCAATGTAGACAGGAAGGAGGGCTAGTACCCCCTTTTTTCTTGGTGACAGTGCAAAAAGTATAGGCTGATTTTATATCAAAGAGGCTTGAGTTTAAGAAACAAAAATCCAGCTGAGCTCATTCTTGTGCCTTGCCAACTGGTACCATAAGACACCACCTAACTTCCAAAGGCATGGGAAGTAGAGAAAGTCTTGCAAGCTTGGGACCTGGGCCTCACCCTGATTCCCCATCCAGGCCCTTCTCCTCAACAATCTCCATGTGGACAGCGGCAGCGGTTGCTTTGGGGAACTCCCTAAAATTAAGCTGAGTTATCTTCTTGGCTAAAAACAGTTCTCCTCTATCAGGGAAGATTGCTCTCTTCAGATGAGTGCTAATCAGGTTACTGCCCCAGCAGCTGGAGCAGCTAGATATACCCAGGAGAACAAGTGGGAGTGGATTTTGTGCTCAGGCTGAAGAACTCGCTGTCCTGGATGGTGACTCCCAGAATACTTCATGCTTTGGGGGGGACGGCAACATGGATCCAGTCTCAAGGAAATGGACATGGGGTTGGGATTTGGGGATAGGGCTATGAACTTAAGTCAGGTTAAAGTTCCAAAGCAAGCTTTCCAAACCGCCATGGGTTGGAATGGCAACCTAAATGTCACGAAAAAGCAACAAGGCATTTCAAGGGTAGGTTTTATTTTAAAATAGCTTTATTAAAGTATAATTGAAATACAATAAACTACACATACAGAAGAGTAGAATTTGGTAAGTTTTGACCTACGTATACATTCATGGAACCGTCAACACAATCAAGATAACGAGCATATTCATCACTCTGAAAGAGTTTTATGTGCTTTTATAACATACCCTTCCTGCCTCTCCCCACCTCTCACCCCACAACACAGTCCTTGTCATGGCCCAAGGTAACCTGATCTGTTCCTAGAGATTTGTGTTTTCTAGAAATTTATATAACCATTCAGTATGGATTCTCTTACATTTTGATTCTTTCACTTAACAAAGTTATTCTGAGATTCATCCATGCTATTGCCTGGATTTCCTTGTACAAATGTACTAGTTTAAATATATCATCTATTGAAGGTCATTTAGGTTATTTCTAAATTTTTGCCCACTGTGAAGAGAGTGGCTATGACTGTTGTGTACCACTCTTTGTGTGGGCATATGCTTTCATTTCTCTTCGGTCAATGAGGAGGAATGAAATGGATGGCAGAGTCAATGGGTGTTTTAAGTTTTTAAGCCATTTTACCGTCTCATGCAGTCTATAAGAGTTTCAGTTCCTCCATATTCTCACTAGTACTTGGTACACTCAGTTTGAAAACTAACCATTCTAATCAGCACGCAGTGGTATCTCATTGTGCTTTTACTTTGCATTTCCCTAAAGGCCAATGATTTGAACTTTTTTAAAAAAGATTTTATTTATTTATTTGAGAGAAAGAGCGAGCGAGCATGAGCCGGGGAAGGGCAGAGAGAAAGGGAAAAGCAGATTCCCCGTTGAGCAGGGAGCCCGATCTGGGGCTTGATCCCAGGACCCTGAGATCATGACCTGAGCTGAAGGCAGATGCATAACCAACTGAGCCACCCAGGGGCCCCAGATTTGAACATCTTCTCATGAGCTTATTTATCATCCATACATCTTTGGTGCAGTATCTGTTCATGCTTTTGCTTTTTTTCTTTTTAGTTGAGTAATGTACTTTCTTGAGTTTTGAGAGTTAAAATACACACACACACACATTTTTCTGGATATGTCTTTTTTCAGATACATGATTTACAAATATTTTCTCCCAGTCTGTGGTTTGTCTCTTCATTCTCTTAATGTCTTTTGAAAGGCAGAAATTATTAATTTTGATGAAGTCCAATTCATGAATTTTTCTTCGTTTATGGATTGTTTTGCTTTTCTAAGAAATCTTTAAGTGAAGGTCAATAGATTTTCTCCTGTTTTCTTTTGGAGGTTTTATAGTTATAGTATTACTTATATTTATTTATTTAATATTTATCTATCCATTTTAGAGGAGGGGAGGGGCAGAGGGAGAGAGAGAGAGAGAATCCCAAGCAGACTCCCTGCTGAATGCAGAGTTAGACATGGGGTTCGATCCCATGACCTGAGATCATGACCTGAGCTGAAACCAAAAGTCAGATGCTTAACTGACTGAGCCACCCAGGCACCCCCCAGTATTACTTTTAGAGTTAATTTTTGTATGGTGTGAGGTAAGGGTTTAATTATTGCTTTTACATGTAGATATCCAAATGCTCTAGATTTGTTGAAGAGACTATCCTTTCTCTAAATTGCCTTTGCATGTTTGCTGAAAATCAACTGATGTCATTGATGTCCACATACATATGGACATATTTATATGGGTCTATTTCTGAACTTTCTGTTCTACTGATTTATCTCTTTTTATATCAACATAACATTACCTTGATTAATGTAGCTTTATAATGAGTGTTGAAGTCAGGTAATGCAATTCCTCACATTTCTTTTGAAGTTGTTTCAGCTATTCTAGGTCCTTTGCATTTACGTATGAATTTTAAAATTAGCTTGTCAATTTCTCCAAAAAAGTCTGCTGTGATTTTTTTTTAAAAGATATTATTTGTCAGAGAGAGAGAGAGAGAGAGAGAGCGTGCACAACCATGGGGAGTGGCAGGCAGAGGGAGAAGTGGGCTCCCCACTGAGCAAGGAGCCTGATGCAGGACTCAATCCCAGGACCCTGAGATCATGACCTGAGCCGAAGGCAACTTAACTGACTGAGCCACCTAGGCATAACAAGCCTGCTGTAATTTTGATTGGGGTTATGTTGACATTAACAATATTAAGTTTTCCAACTGATAAATATATAACTTCATTTTTTAGGTCTTTTTTTAAAGATTTTATTTTTTTAAGTAATATCTAAACCCAACGTGGAGCTCGAACTCACAACCTGGGATCAAGAGTCACACACCCCACTGACTGAGCCAGCCAGGTGTCCCTCATTTTTTTTAAGGTCTTCTTTAATTTCTCTCAGCAATGTTTCTTTTTTTTCCTTTTCTTTAAAGATTTATTTATTTATTTGAGAAAGAGCGTACATGCGCACTCGCAACTGCCGCTGTGGGGAGAGGCAGTGGGGGAGGGAGAGGGACAAGCAGATTTCGCACAGAGTACAGAGCCCGATGCGGGGCTCAATTACAGCCAAAACCAAGAGTCAGATGCTTAACCAACTGAGTCACCCAGGAACCCGATTGCGAAATTCTTATTAGTTCTATTAGCATTTTTGTAGATTCCATCAAAATTTCTACATAGATGATCATGTCATCCATAAATAAAGACAGTCTTATTTTTCCTTTCCTTTACTACTTCCTATCTTTTATTTATTCATTTTTTGGGCCTTACTGTCTTGGCTGTTGAATAGAGGTGACAAGAGTAGACATCCTTGCCTTCTTCCTGATCTTAGAGGGAAAGTATTCCATCTCTCACCATTAAGTATGATATTAGTTGTATGTTGTGCATAGATGCCATTTTTCAGGTTGGGGAAGTGCCCTTCTACTCCTAGTTTGCTGAGAGTTTTATTAGAAATGGATGATGAATTTTGTCAACTGCTTTTTCTGCATCTATTGAGGTGATATTTTTTCTTGAGTCTGTTAATATGGTACATTACATTGACCAATTCTTGAATGTTAAACCAACCTTGTATTCATAGGATAAACCCCACTTGGTTATGATGTATTATCTTTTTTATATATTGGTACATTTGATTAGTTAAAATTTTTGCATCTGTGTTCATGAGGAATATTGGTCAATAGTTTTTCTTCTGTAATGTCTTTGATTTTGGTAAGAGTAATACTGGCCTCATAGAATGAATAGAGAAGTGTTCCTTTTTGATTCTCTGGAAGAGTTTGTGTAGAACTACTATTATTTATTCCTCAATATTGGGTAGTATTCAAGTGTGAATTCTTACAAGTGTAGGAAAGAAATTGTGAAAGACTGAAATGGACCCGAAAAATGACTAGGTGTATCCTGTCTAAGTCACGCTTTTAGGTTATCTCAGCCTTTCTTTGTCTTTGCGCTGTTTATAGCTCTGTAAACTGTAGAACACTGATAATAACGCAAAAGATTCTTGTCCATAAAAATGCAGGTTAATTGTATCTGGTGGAATGCAATTTATTATTGCCCTGAAAACAGACCTATTTTGCATATACTGTGAAATCATTTCACGCCATTGCCTGTTCTTTGAGTTATCTTTTGGACCAGCGCTAACATTTAATGTTTCCCTCATTAGTTAATGAGTTAAATAAAATCTTTGACATGAGTTCATTTTATACTTGCACAAGAATAGTAATTCTACCTTTAACATCACCTTTTTCCACAGGAATGATGAGAATTCATGGTACAGGCTTTGTTCAATCCAAGTATTACCAGGTTGGTTACTTGCTAAGGTGATGATATCCAGAGAAGAGTTGTTTTAAGATGAAAGAGAGGATTGGCATTTGTTTCCTCATCTCTAAAGAGAGGGATTGGGATGGATATTTTCTAAAGTCCTTTCTCATTCTAACCATCCGACTCTGACTTGGCGATTTCATGATGAACTTACTTTGATTTGCAGAGTTCAGTTTCATTATCTGTTAAAATGGAAGAGTGACACTTTCTGTACCCATCTCAGATAATCACATGAGATAATAGATTTGAAGTGTTGGAAGTGCAGTATAAATCTAGAGGGTTATTATCTGTTCCTCATGAAAAGCAAAGATAAATGATCCTAAGACTCATTCTCTCATTTTGGTCAATTGTTTAAAATTTGAAATCTTTGTAATCTTCTAGGAAACCTGAATGAGCTGATTTGAACTTAAACCTTTTTTTTTTCCATTGAAGAAGAGTCATCATCTTAAATTAATTTCATCATGGGCTTTAAATAATCTAGAATGATATTAAATTCTAAAACTAGACATTCCGAAATACATCAAATGCCTCTAGGGCTGCTCTCAGATACTGGGGCAGCTGCACGGGCAGCGCTGAGAAGGAGCCATTCTCATTTCTATGCTGTAATGAAAAGGTTCATAGAATTCTTGAAAAAGCTGTAAGTCTCACACTTCTTCACGGTCAGTGCTGTCTGTGAGCCAGGTTACTCCTCGCGAATGGTCTTCCCACACTCCGTAGCCCCTTCCTTATTCCGGTCTGTTTTCTAGTCCCCTCCTGTAGGGGTCTTGGCCTAGCCAGCTTGGGAAGTAACGAGAACCACGCAGAACCGTGCAGGGGCCCGGCGTAGGTAGACCCTGTACTCTTCTCCAGTGTAAAAACACTGAACTTATGGTCTGGTTTATGTTCTAAATAGCTAGGGTCAAGTATATACTCTCTTAACTTGTTTTCTTATCCTTAAAATTATCCTTGAAACTAAACTGGGTGATATTAAGTTCTCTTCCAATCTAAACTTAAAACTTTTATGATATGAGAGAAAAATAGGAAATATATCCTATATTTTTATGTGTCTATCTAAGTATTCATCCATCCATTGATTCTACAAGTATTTTCTGTGTGCAGGGCACTATGCACACTACCAAAAAAAGTCTAGGATGTAACCTTGCTTTTAAGGAGGTCAAGAAAATCCTCCTCCCACCAGGGAGTCTGAGGGGCAAAGGGACGAACAGCTTAAGGTCTTTACTAGCCAGTGCTAGAGGAAATGCTACTCAATTAATTAATTAATTAACAATCAGCAAACGGCATCCAGTGGAGAAGTGTGGCTTAGCTTCCAAATGCTAATTATTGGCCCCTTCACGTTGCTGAGACAGTGAGGGCAAATCATTGCAGGATCCCAGATGAGTTGGCACACAGACATTGCAAGGAGGCTGTGATTCTCATTTGTACCAGCATGCATGCCAGTTTTTATCTAGTGAGATTAATTAGAACTTTTAGAAGTGTAAGTTAGAGCCATAAAATATTAACATTCATGTCGCTGGTAATCTGTAAGTGTACTGAAATAGCCCGGGGCAATTTTCGGGTATGTTGCTTTGGCTGGTATTTGGAGATGGACTTTTCCACCGCCTTTCAGGTAAAGGGTCCTTAGTGTTCTGCTCAGTGACTCTGGATAGTCACCAACCTGACCTTTGACCTTTAACTTCCCTTGCCTCTGCATGTTCTTGCATCCATCTTCTGAACTCCTTTTGTACTTCCCAGAAAGTATAATGTTACTTGGATGCATTTGTCACACACCTGCAGCTAGAATTCCAGCTGTGACATCTCCAGGAAAACTTCTGGCTCAGTGTTCTAGGTTGTTCCTCCAACATTAACATGACCTATGATGCTCCATTAACTGGAAAAAAAGCAGCATTTCTTTCTTCTCAACATGCAAGTCCCAATCACTAAATGTTCCGTTAGGTGGTGGTAATGATGAGCTGGTCCATTTTCTTACATCTTTGCACGATGCATTTCCCAAGTGTTCCTACCTAGTAATTAATTACTGTTGATCTGTTAACATAAACTTCTAGAGAGAAAGGCCCAAGTACGCGTTGAACAAACTGCAGTTCCAGACAGTGACAAGTGTAAATAAAGGCTTCACGTTCCCTCCATTCACAATTACTGTATCATGGGTTTACATTAAGAGATATACACTTGGGCGCTACGGAGATGCTCTAATTCAGATTTCCTACGTACAGACAGAGAGGTCAGGTACCTGCCTTATAGTGCATTGTGGGTGAGAAGCAGGACCCCAAGGTACTTCCTACCAGCACACTGTCTTCTAAAATGTGTGGGTTTTTGTTATTTTTTTTAGAAAGAGACAATCTTAAGCAGGCTCCACACCCAGCACAGAGCCCGATGCGGGGCTCTATCTCACCACCCTGGGATCCTGACCTGAGCCGAGATCCAGAGTGTGGAGCCACCCAGGCATCCCAGCACACTGTCTTCTAAAGCACCACATGACCTGGGCATAAGTGGAGTCCAGCAAGTACTGACCTGGTCTATTCTAGCTCTGTCCTGACAGGGGACATCTGCTATATTTGGGGTTTCCTATCACTCTTTGTCTTTCTACAGTTGGATAAATTCCTACACTGTGAAATCTACCTCTCCTACCCAGAGTCAGAACTCAAAATCCCTAGCTACCGTGTGGGGAATGTGGACCTACTTCTCAGGCTGCACCCACCAGATGCCCCTGGCTGGACTCTGACTTGACAGTGACCATTTGACGAACTGGGCTCTGTGTGGGCATTCCACTTTGCTGATGCTGGTGGCAGCCGTGACCTGTGGCTTCTGTGGCAGCAGTGGTGGTGACAGTGAGTCCCAGATGCAGAAGGGGCGCCATGCTAGAAGCACACCTGGGGAGGTGGAGTTTGCACCGTGTGGCTCTCAGGGGAAGCTGTGGCTCTGGGCTGTCTCTAAGAGCCGCTTCTGGAAGCTCAGCCTCAAATCTGTTCCTCTGACCGTTGCACCGGTCTGTTACCTAACATCTGCAGTAAATCCTTTTCTGCTTAAATTAGCCATGATGGATTCTGTTTTATTTTTTGATTTTGGTAATTAAAACCTTGACCCTTACAGTACTGGTACCAGAGGTAGTGCCAGGCCACAGACCTTCAAGAAAACAAGGATTTTAGGCTTGTTCTCTGACGCGAGTGGGTGTGAACACAGTGAGAACACATTTACTGTTAAAAGATGCGGCTTGGGCAGCCCAGCATCACTTTGTGGTTCCCAGGAATGACCCACCCACTGAGGACAAGGCTCTGGGAGAATGCGTGGCCACAGCCATGGACCAATATGGCAGGAATGAGGTCAAACCCTGAGGGGTTGCACACTTGCTTTTAAATAGAAGATGTGGTATATATACACAATGGGATACTACACAGCCATCAAAAAATTGAAATCTTACCATTTGCAACGACATGGATGGAACTAGAGGGTATTATGCTGAGTGAAACAAGTCAGAGAAAGACAAGTATCATATGATTTCACTCATATGTGGAATTTAAGAAACAAAACAGATGAACACAGGGGAAGGGAGGGGAAATAAAACAAGACGAAACCAGAGAGGGAGACAAACCACGAGAGATTCCTAACTCGAGGGAACAAACTGAGGGTTGCTGGAGGGGAGGTGGTGGGGGGATGGGGTAACTGCATGATGGGCATTAAGGAGGGCATGAGATGGAATGAGCACTGGGTGTGATATGCAACTGATGAATCACTGACCTCTACCTCTGAAACTAATAATATATTATATGTTAATTCATTGAATTTAAATAAAAATAAAACTACTTGATGCCAACAAGTAAATAAATAAACAGACCGCAGACAAAAAAGAAAGATTATAAACGCCAAATCTTAAATTTTGGTTTAAGGAATTTTCAACGAAACAGGGAATTGCTGATTGTTCTGTCAACCACCAACAATCACAGCTCGGGGCAGGTGGCAGGCCTCAGCCCCAGTCCTACCATTCACAGGCTCTCGTGAGCCAAGCACTGTCACTGCACGCGCATTAGGACTTGAGTCGGGGAAGAGGAGGATCCTGTGACTTGGAATGAGGCCGCGTGGGGAGATCTGGATGCTTCAGAGTGTGCTGTGAGACCCCAGCCCACCGACCGGGCCCCACAGAAGCTACCCTCTCCTCCGCTGATGGAGCTGGAAGACCCTGCAACAGAGGAAGCTAGTCCTCCTCATCAGACCCTCACCCCATTCTTGCCTCTAGGCCGCTAAGTAGGTTGATTCCAGCCCAGCCCTAAGTGAGCTGGTTTTTATGACTTGCAACCAGAATCCTAAACAATGTAGTTGTCACATCAGGCTCCTGCTGTAACTCGGGTTCTTCTGGCAAAACACAACACAACCAACCTCAGACTGCCTCCGTGCTGCCTCAGACCTTCACTTTCCTCCTTTCCCCAGTCTTCCTATCTGAGGTTAGCGACAGTGGTAGCAGGTAGGCCACAACAATGGGCTGGCATAAAAAATAAGCCAACCAGAAGCCACATAAATTAGTCCGAGGGTGTTAATACAGTATCTTGCCCGGACCCACCTTAGGTAATCCCATCGGTCTGTCTGTTCTTTGCATCATCAATACACATGGGCATTCCTTAGTTCCTGGGCAAAAATTCGGTGTTTTCTAGTCTCCTGCTGCAGGGCCGCCCACAAACACCTCAGAGGGATCTCCTTTTCTTCTCCGGAGCAGGCAACTGTGTCCCCACACAGTTTCTGGACCTGTTTGTGGAGACATCAGGGAAGGCAGACGTGAACATCTCCACACAGATACCAAGTCCTGGGAGCTGTGACCCTAACGGTGACAATGAGTGCTCTTCCAGGCCTGCAGGGGCCCTGGGGCCGTGGCTCTGCTCAAGCCGGCAGCACGCCCTCAGACACCTGCAGCTCTGCGCGACACCCCGAGATCCACGTCGGCTTTCAAGACGTCTCTTTAATGTGAATCTGAACATTCATGTAAATTCTTGCTTCAGTATCCTTTACAATGAAAAAGGACCCCACAAACACAAACCTTGACAGTAACCTAGATGTCGCCAACAGCAGATAGGCTGAATTTATTATGGCTCATCTAGAGAAGGGGGATTCAGCTATTAGGAAGACGGCATTAGCGGCACTGTTAAAAGCAAAATAGCTAAAAGACATCATTTTAAATGGCTGCATAATGCTTGGTTATATGGATGTACTGTAACTTATTCATCTGACTTCTTATTCTTAAATTGTGAGGCTGTTTTCAATTATGTCTGCAATTACAAATGATAACCTACTGATCGTTTTTACATACGATTTTCTATAATTTAAAATACTCTCCTCCAGATAGATTCCTAGAAGGAAATTTCCAGATCAACGGACATGGATTTTAAGGATCTTGATATGGATTTCCAAAGTGCTTTCCACAATGTTTGCATTGACTGCTCCTTCTCTGCAGTGCATGAAAATTTAATTCCATTCTCCCCAACATTATCTTTAATTGGCCAAAAATAATGCTTCATATTGTTTTAATTTGCATTTCTGGATTACCACTTAGGCTCACAATTTCAAATGATTTTTTAGGTTATTTGTGTACTTTCTGAGAATTACCTGTTTATATATTGGGCCAGTCAGATGCCCCTGTTTTTCCTATTAATTTACATAAAGTCTTAACTAGGCCAATTTGTGCCACTGCACACTGCGTAACCTGCCACCTGGTCTTTGGAAACCATTTGGTTCAGTCATGGCAAACGACCACTGCCTTATCTCAAAGAGCCCTACTGCTGATCCCCAAGTAGAGCCCTTACACCTTGTGCAAGCACAGAGACCTCAGCATATTGTGGGTCACAAGAATGCATTTTTCAAACAGCATGAATAACTCAAACTATAATTTATTTAGAATGTGTTCCACCTGCATGGCTTGATACGTTAAAACTAAAGGAATCGATAAAATAAATTTATTTTCTACGCAGTGATACAACAGATGTATTTCATGTAGACCATGGAATTGTAAGTGATTCGTTGCCTTTGAAAAATGAGAGTCCCAAAGATACTATACCTATAATTTTGTCAGATTTGACATCAACAGGGCATTTTGGGGATGTTTATTTGTGCTAAAACACCAAAAAGTAGGACAAGTAAGAGCCTGGACTGAATATCATGAGTGATCACTGAGTGTGAATGATGGCACTTCTACATAAATGGTAGCTACCTGTTTGAGATTCTTTGTAGCTACTCCAAGACTCCGGGATAGCACGTGTTAATGGTAAGTGAAAGTTTTGGCCTTCATAAAAAATCTTGATTATTAAGAGATGACTTTTAGAATGGAAAAAACAATGTGGCATTGTTCAGGCAATGATTCCAAGGATCTGTGGAACTGAATAAAAGAAAGCTCATTTAAAATGGAGTTGAGGGCGCCTGGGTGGCTCAGTGGGTTAAGCGTCTGCCTCCGGCTCAGGTCGCTATCCCAGAGTGCTGGATCGAGCCCCATGTCAGGCTCCCTGCTCAGCGGGGAGTCTGCTTCTCCCCCCCCCCGCCCCCACTCATGGTTTCTCTCTCTCACTCACCCTCTCTCTCAAGTAAATAAATAAAATCTTTAAAAAAAAAAAGTAAAATGGAGTTGAGAGGGGGTAAGGGGATGGGCAAAATAGGTAAAGGGGATTAAGAGGTACAAACTTTGAGTTATAAAATACATAAGTCACACTGATGAAAAGTACAGCATAGGATATATAGTCCAAAATACTGTAATTAAGTTGTCTGTAATTACGTTGATGGTAACTACACTCATCAGGATGAGCACTGAGTAATGCCTAGAACTGTCCATCACTATGCTGTGTACCTGAAACTAAGATGACATCATATGTCAACTACACTTCAATAAAGTTTTTTAAAAATCATTAAAATTTTAAAAAATGTAGTCAGGAGGCCAGAGGAGGAGCTCTCACATGGTGCCATTGGTTGCAGCGCTCCGCAGACCCAGGAGGAGGGGTGCACCTTGTGTTGTCCAACAGGAAGCAGCTCACTTCACTACCCCAGCGGGAGGAAAGATTTTCTCCTCCTACAGCAGTGGCCACAGCCAACGAAGAGCCATCATGACTCAGCAAATGAGAGGCCACCACTCCCGGTCTCCCAAGGACTCTGGTCCAAAGCAGCCCTCCCACCTTCCCCTTTCTTCTATACAAGCAAACTCCTCTCCTTTGTTCTCCACACCTGCCCATCGTGCATCAGAGCTTGCTTGTTGCGCATTGCCATTCCTCTGCTCTTCCTGAAAAAACCCATTTTGCTGGTATTTTCAAGGTCAACAGATCTAAAACTTATCTTTAAGAGTCTATAGGAGAAACCACAAGCTCAGCCTTGAGTAACAGCCCCTCCTTTGACTAGTTAGCTCTCAGGAAGTATTAAGAGTTGGTGGGGGCAGGGGGTGCCTGGGTGGCTCAATCAGTCGAGTGTCTGACTCTTGCTTTCAGCTTGGGTCATGATCTTGCAAGATTGAGCCCCATGTCGGGCTCTGCACTCAGTGCCAGAGTCCGCTTTGGATTCTCTCTCCCTCTCCCTCCAGTTCATGCGCGTGCACTCCCTCTCAAACAAATAAATAAAAGCTTTAAGAAAAAAAAAAAAGAGCTGGTGGGGGCAGGTGTTCCCATCTTCTCCACAGGTCCCTGAGTGATCCTGCTTTTGCTAGTCGTGTACCTAACAGAAATGCATGATGCTTCTTGCTTCCTTTTCTGGTTATTCTTTTCATCCTCCTCCTTGGGCAGATGCACACCATAATCATAATAACGTCATCTTCATGCAGTTGACTTCTTACTTCTTTTCACAAGGAAACACCACCATCATTTTACTCAGGTCAAAAAAACTGGAGTCATCTCTGACTGATGCCTTCCTTTTCTCCCATATTCTATATCCATGAGCACAACAGTAAAACTATCTGCTGGATGATACCACTTCTCATTTTCTCCCCTGCTACCACCTGTCCACGTCACCACCATTACTCATCTTTTCTGTTGAATGTGCTTCCTAACTGCTCCTGTGTCCACTCATGCCTCTGGTGGTCAATTACATACACAGAAGCTGGACTTGACCTTCTAAAGTGTGAATCAGACAATGTCATTGCCCAGGATAAAACTCTCCAATGACTTCTGATCATAGTTAACATAAAATCCAACATCCATACCATGGCCTACAAGACCTTCCGTGTCCTAGCCCTGACTCCTCACTGAATTCGAATCCACCACCCTCCCTCTTGCTCAGAGAGTCCCTGCTGTTCTTCACGTGCCAGCTCACCTCCCACTGGAGGACCTCTGCACGTGCTACTTCCTCTCCTTAGAATGTTCTTTCCTCAGATATTTGCAAGACTCTCCTCCACTGCAGTTAGGACTCAGAAAATGTCGCCTCCGCAGATGCCTTCCCTCACCACCTTCACTAAGACAGCAGCTTCATCATTCCTATCTCCTCTCCTTTACTCTTCTTCATAGCGCTTGTCACCATCTGACTTCATAGTATGTAATGATTTATGTATGTATTTGTGATTATCTGTGTACTGACCCCCTCCCCCCATCCTGTTCACTGTTGCACCTACACTCCTACAACAGCATCTGGCCATGTCACATGCTCAATAAGTTCACCATTAGCTGAACGAACGCATTTTTGAAACTACTTATGCTTTCCACGTTTAAGTCTGCGTGAACAGAGACTGTGTCAGCAATGGACTGACCTAGATGATACGGTAGATGAGAGAGCTTCATTTCAAAGAGCAGCACCCAAATGGGGCACATCATGAGCCGTGTATGGAAAGAGGCCTCAAGCAAGGCTGCGGAGTTCAAGTGAGTGGGCAGAGAGAGAACCCGAAGGAGAAAGTCCATTTGAAGAACTTCAAAGTTATGAGTTCAGTTTTTAATTCTACATTTAGAAGGTACCAGAGAAGTGAAGTGGATTTAGAAGATTTACATCATTTTGTTACTGCTCTTGTAGTCATCATTTCACTCAAGAGAATTTGTTAAGCACTTACCGGTAGACAATGTTTTTGTTTTACTGCAAAACACAAGCCAAAGCAGTATTAGTCAGTAGGACAGAAAAATGAAATGGAATTACAGAATCGAGGGGGCAAGGGAATGACGAAGATTAGATCAATACAGCAATGCACAAAAAGGAAAAAAACAAAACTATAAAAAGCAAGATAAATAGAAAACATGAAGATATTAAAAATCAGACCAGCCATATCAAAGATCATTAAAAATTTTAATAGATTAAATTCTATTAAAATACAAAGCATCTCAGATTGCACTTGAAGAGTTACAAGCTTTTTTACAAGACGTACATTTAAACAGAAAACATGAAGATATTAAAACTCAGACCAGCCATATCAAGGATCATTAAAAATTTAAATAGTCTAAGTAAAAAAATTAAATGGACTACATCCTGTTAAGATACAAAGAATCTCAGATTGCATTTTAAAAAGTTACGCACTTTTTACAAGAAGTATATCCAAAGCAAAATTCCACAGGAGGGCTGAGAACACAGGGATGGATACAGACAAGGAGAAATAAAGAAGCAAGACTTGCAGCAATCAAGACAAAAAGCATTAATGGGACTGAAATAGATATTTATACTAATAAAAGGTAGTCATTTAAAAGATATAATAATGATTCTTTGTGAATTAAGCAACATCGACTTAAAATCGTAAAGCAAATATTGTTAGAAACGCTAAAATTTGAGGAGGGCCTGGCTGTCTTAGTCGGTGGAGCATGCTCTTGATCTCGGGATTCTGAGTTTGAGCCCCAAGTTGGGTGTAGAGATTACTTAAAAGTAAAATCTTAAAAAAAAAAAAAAGGAAGAAATACTAAAATTTGATAAGGCAATGACAAAGACTTAAAATCTTAAAATAAAACATCAAGTATATAAGGAAAAGGAATTTACTGCAGCTTCATATCAATAAATTTAGAAACATAAGCATGATTGGAAATGTCTTTTTAGGAAAACCTGAATAAACCAATAATTACAGAAAAAAATGTAGTCACAGATTTATCTCCCCCAAATACTCCCCCAAGCCAGTTTCATGTTGTCATAGGTAAATTTTACCAAGTCTTCCCAAAAGTTATAGATAGTATAATTTTTTGTTGTTGTTGTTATTCAACTGGCTCCACATAGTGGGGTGGGGGGGAGAAAGAATTTCAATTCATTCTAGAAGGCTATAATAATCTTGATCGCAATGTTGGGCAAAGACACAGAAAGGGAAACTATAAACATAGAGGCAAAAATGCCAAATAAAACATAAGCAAATCAAATCTAGCAATTAATTAAAAGTTTAGTATGCAGGGAGACATAAAATGGAGAAATCTATTACCAATGAAATTCATGACCCTGATGAAGAGCCGGAGCACAGAAGTACTTCAGCGGCTGCCACGGCTCACCCTGAACACACATGGTAGCCCGGGAACAGACAAAGCTCCCCAACCTGGCTAATGGTTAGTGTCAGGAAGAGTCCTGCTCAAAGACGCAGAGGCCGTGGCGTTCTTATTGAACTGAGAAACAAGACCAGAGTGTGGGCACCATGACTGCTGGTCAGTACTGTCCTGTGGGACCTAGCCAATGCGATAAACACAGGAGAACAAGCTACATCTGTGAAAGGAAGTGGCAACTCACCATTATTCACAGACGACATGGCGGCCGCTTACAAAATCTACAAGAAGGAACTGAAAAACTAAAAGACTTTCTGATAAACCAGTTTTAAGTAAAACACAAACATTAATAACACTGATGATAATGACAATAAATTAGAAAATTTAATGGAAAAGAAGAATTCTATTCAATAGCAAAAAAAAAATCTAAATCACAAAAACTCAAAACATAAATATTTAGGAATAAGCAGAACAATAAATATGTTATTTGTTTCCTACGAAGGAACTCTCTAAAATTTACTCAAGAACATGATGAGTACCTAAATAAATGGATACTTATGTTGGTTTCTGACAGAAAGATTCATTGTTATAAATTTCAAATTGATCCATAAATTCAATGCAACTTTAAATAAAATCCTAATGGGTTTTAATTGCAAAATATATTTAAAAATTAAAAAAAATTTTTTTTAAAAGATCTATTTGGGAGAGAGCGAGAGCACACGCATGTGCCCTCACGTGCATGGAGGGAGGGGCAAAAGGAGAGGGAGAGAGAGAATCTCAAGCAGATTCCCCATTCTCCTCATTGAGCATAGGACCCTGAGATCATGACCTGAGCCAGAATCAGGAGTCAGCTGCTTAACCAACTAAGCCACACAAGTGCCCCTAATTTTGTTTTTTAAAGTTGGCTCCACACCCAGTGTGGAGCCCAACATGGGGCTTGAACTCATGACCTTGAGATCAAGACCTGAGCTGAGGTCAAGAGTTGGATGCCTAACCAACTGAGCCAAATATATTTTTAAAAAGAATTACGGTAGGGAAAACCTACCCACTGAAATATCAACATTTACTATAATAAAAGTACAATAATTAAAACTGGCATAGGAAGAAATAATCAAACAGAATTAAATCAGAAATAAGTTCATAGTGCATTTGATAAAGATTAAATTTCAAATTAGGGAAAAGAAGGCAAAATAAAGATTTTTTTCTCTCCTTTTTAAATTGACCTCAATTTGACATATAATTGACATATAACATTATATTAGTTTCATGAAGTAAAGATTTAAGCATTACAAATAAAACTGCAAAAACACCAGAAGGAAATCTAAGAGGATATTTTGTAATTTGGTTCTATGGGGAAGGCTCCTCTCTTACAAGACACCACCCAGAAGCCATAAAAAGTTTTTGATTTGACTACAAAAATGTAAACTTCTGTTCAATGGGAGATACTATAAATAAAATTTAAAAACGACAATTTAGAAAAAGCATATAATGATAAAAATAATTAGAGCTGATATTAATGTAATATTATTATCTGCCAGGAATTATGCTAAACATTTTATATGAATTATCTAATTACAAGTGATAGGTATTATTATTACCAATATTATTTCATTTTATTTTATTTTATTTTTTAATTCGACAGAGAGAGAAAGACAGCCAGCAAGAGAGGGAACACAGGCAGGGGGAGTGGGAGAGGAAGAAGCAGGCTCCCTGTGGAGGAGCCTGATATGGGGCTGGGATCACGCCCTGAGCGGAAGGCAGACGCTTAACGACTGAGCCACCCAGGCGCCCCTATTATTCCATTTTAAAGATGGGAAAACTGAGGCTCAGAAAGGTCACATATATACCAACTGGGTTAATATCTGTAGTTGGCATTTGTTGCCTTGCATTGTTCAAGATGCCCATTCTCTGGCCCCATGATTCCTTGGACATGTGAACGGTCAGCTACAATCTTTTTGGCTTTGGTCCCAGAGAAGAATGGACCTGACCTTTGGGTTTAGAAAGCCTGAAGGATGTGAACAGAAGTTTCCGGTGGCCATCAATGTTTCTGGCTACATAAAGAAAGCTTGAAGGATGTGAACAGAAGTTTCCGGTGGCCATCAATGTTTCTGGCTACATAAAGAAAACCTAGCTCCAGAAGGATCAAATCACAGAAGCGATAAGCAAAGGTGAAAGGTAAATGGAGAAAAGTTTCGACCTAATTGTTTGGGTCTCTTGATCCACTTGTGCCTGAATTATGGGAGTTAGGAAATTCCCTCTTAAGCTAATTTGGATGGGTTATCTGACCCTTAGAATACAATATCCACAGTATATGAAGACTCCATTTACTATTTTAAGGAGAAAAAAGACAAATCAACAGTACAATGGACAAAGCATGTGATTAGAAACTCCACGAAGAAGTAACAGTGGGGGCTGATTCTAGAGCTCTTGTCTGGGGAGGCCAAGCCTCTCTGTCGTGGAGGACCACACACAGTTTTTACCTGCTCCCCTTGAGGTCTCCCCAGGGCTAAGAGCCACACAGTTAAGGACACCCATAGCTAACGTTCAGCTAGAAGTGCTGACGGTTTATCTTGGGATCACCTCTGCCTTATTACATGGACGTCTTGTTCGGCTCTATAAATTTAGGAAGTAATGTTCCTTAAATATGTAGTTAGAAAAGATGAGACATCATTAATGGTTTATTGTTTCTGAAATATCTAAAAACTGAGAAAAGATCTCCCCCACCTTGTCTTCTGTGAGCATTATGGCGGTGTGGGGCCTTAGGTGTGCTACAGAAGGGGTGTGGGTCATTAACTGGCTCTTTCTGGTAAGGTCTTTCGCTGCCCTCCCAGGTGGCTTGCTGCAGAGCCCATAACGAAGCTGACAGTAACCGGAGGCACGGTTTTTCTTCCTTAATGCATGGCTTCTTTGGAAGAGAATCAATTACAGAGTTTTATTTTATTCCATCTCTACAAATTGGCTGTGGGATGATGCTTCTTTGGTGTGGAAAAAAAAAGTCCCTGGATGAGAGATTGATAGAGAGCAGAAAAAGGAATGTCACCATTGAGTATGTGACACAAATTGGGCACTGTGACAATTTAAGGCAAAAGTTTATTGAAAACCTACTCTGTGCTCCATGTGGAGAACTCAAAATGAGTAGAAAACATTCTTTCTCTCAAAAAGCTTTTAATCTAATAATGAGAGCATGAGAAAGGAAAACTATGATTTTTTTAAATTGGGATATAATTGATATATAATATCAGTTTCAGGTGAAAAACATGATTCAATATTTGTATATATTGTGAAATGATCACCACAATAAATCTAGTTAACACCTATCATCCACCAAAAAAAAAAAAAAAAAACCAAACACCTTTTAATCTAGCTTGAGAAGGAAGGGGACAGGGAAGCAGTGGTGGTCATTGTGATTCCTCAGCAGAGGGAGAGGAAAAGATGGAGGAGTGTGTGCAGGGAAATGACGGAGCCTGCTCTGAAGTGGAGATGGTAAAAGCCTATTTTGGATACATGTTCCTCTGGGACAGGAAGGAAGAAGTTTAAGATAAGTACAGATGTCTATATACCTGTACGATAATGACACCAAGCTGAGTTTAATTCAGGTTCATCTTGTCTCTTTAAACATGATGTGTTGGGGCACCTGGATGGCTCAGAAATTGGTTAAACGTCTGCTTTCAACTCAGGTCATGATCCCAGGGTCCTGGGATCGAGTCCTACATCAGGGTCCTTGCTCAGCGAGGAGCCTGCTTCTCCCTCTGCCCCTCCCCCTGCTTGTGCTCTCCCTCTCTCTGACAAATAAATAAATAAAATCTTAAAAAAAAAAAAACCCAAACAAAAACGTGATGTGTTGGCCTCAAAGCAATGATAATCTATTAGCAAGGTATGCCTGGTTCTACTAAAAGGAACCAGAGCTCCTTGGAAAACTGTTATTCCAGGCACGGGGCAGAAAATTTCAAAGACTAATAAAGACAAGTCAAAATGGTATAGATCAAGTCTGAAAAAGCACCGCTGACTAAATTTGGGATAATTTTTAGCATAAAAAAAACTAGGATTGCAATGCATTCAAACACACCAAACATACGAAAGTCCTTGAGTTCATACTGATACTGAAAACATTTTTTTCATACTTACATTATGAGGTGGCTTAGGAAATCAATTCATTAATCTGGTAAAGGAAAGGAATCCAGCATTTATCCTGCCTTCCCAAATATGAGGGCAAATTCTTCTCCGTGTAAGAATCATGGCTAATACATGTCAAAGAATGAAAACATTAGAATACCACCATTTAGGAACCCCTAAGGAAATAATCATTCTAGGCAATGATTGTTAACGTCCCCTAAGACTGTAAGGTGAAATGATGTCTGAGAGTTGCCCCACTAAAAATGAAAAAAAGACGGAGATAGATCAAAAAGGACAGCAGAATGTAGAGAACAAGATGATGGATGTATGGGGGCTTATTATACTATTCTCCTACCTTTGTGAATATTTGAGAATTTCCATAATAGAACTTGAAAAAAAAAATCCTGCTTCAGTTTCTCCTCTATGAAATATTTCCTGCTACGGAGCAGAGCACTCTTTATCTCCAAGTATCTTTGGAAATGCAGTGACCCAAGTCTCTCAGCACAGTTTTCCAAAATAAAGCGTTTTCCATCTATCCCATAGGAGGAGGAATTCTGCTGGGTCAATAATCTTTGTGGAGCCTGGGACACCGTGGGTTAACAGCCTGTCCCTGACAGCTGAGCGGGTGGGGGGTGCCCACAGCTGCCAGCAATTAGGCTAGCTGGCAGTCCCCTTAGGAAACTCCTGCAACCTGATTAGGACTAATTGCTAGCCAGCATCTAAGTCCCCGATCGATAGAAAAGGAAATCCATTAGGGAAAGGCTGGGCAGGGAGAGGCTGCCTTCTGGTCAGTCTGCCTGTGCGTGGATCTGCAGGCATGTTCACTAGTCTTGACTGAGGGCTCTAAGCGCACCCCACCCTGCCAGTGTTACCGGAAAAATTACTCTGTTGAAACACTCTCATGGTTTCCTTTTGATCCTGATTTTGGTCTACAAGTGAAAGATGCCTATTTCTGCCAAGAATGGCATTATGACAATTGTTTCTTAGAGATATCAACAATGTGTTGTGGGAGTGTGGCAGGGGGCAAGTCTACCTGGGAAGCCCAGGACAGTCTTTATGCAGGTGTGGGGTTTTAGTTGAGCTTCTGACTTTGGGCAATTGTTCTGTATTAAGTAGACCCAGTTCAGAGACTCACGGGCAGCTGCTGAAAAAACGTCAGATCCTTGCCAGTTTGAAATTTGTGACTGGACACCAGACAGGAGGGCAATTTTCACGGGAGCCATCTCAACCAACCATGCTATGTTCTGAGTGTACAAAGGTGCGAAGGACCTGGTCCTTACTTCAAGGAGTCCTACAGCCCACTGCAAGTTCAAAACCAGAAAGAGAATACAGAAGGACCACTGAACGTGCTTACACAGCAGAATGAGGAGGACTTTTTACTCCCCCACCACCAAATTAACTTGTCTCATTTTGTTGAGTTTCTCATTAGAATGTAACACACATACACACATACATGCACGGAGTTTTCGGTTTTAACCTATTTTGAAATTCAAGGGTCTTATAATCAAGTATGGACTGTGTTATTTGAGAGAATACATTGTGAACTTACTTTATTTTTTAAGATTTTATTTTTATGTAATCTCTACATCCAACATGGGTCTTGAACTCACAACCCTGAGATCAAGCATTGCACACTCCACCGACAGAGCTGCCAGCCAGCTGCCCCTGTGAGCTTGCTTTAGGTAAGTTTCACAAGCAAGACATGAGTCCCATAAAGTAAAAGTACCTCCATAGATTATACAAAGACTGGATTAAATTCAAGCTGTGAACTTGTTTCTCCAGAAAAAATATGCATCTGAAAACAACACAAGGGAAGAACCACACCATTATTCACAACTCCGTACAGAGGCAAATTCTGGTCCCTCTTACACTAAACGTGTAAGAAGTCAGAAAGATATTAAAAGTAAAACTATTGTGAAGAGAAAAAAATCCATAATGATGTGTCTCTAACTTGCTATTTACCTCAGATGTAATCTAGAGCAACTTTTTAAAGCGCTTAAGAGCATTCATTTGCTTTAAAATCAAGTTCCTTACAAATAACCCATTTATTAAAGAAAGTCAGGCATCAGCAAGTCATTAAAGTTAGTGTGTACATACGAAAGTAATAAACTCTACTTCTGTCAAAATATTCTAAGATTCAGATTTTCCCGAAGTACTACCGTACTGCCGTTCAAGTTAGACATCAGATGATTGTGACTCACGACCACGTTGCAGAGAGCTCCTTCATCGCTCCAGAGGGCTTTCCTCTCCGGTGAGTGCTGCAGAAGGGACTGGAAGGGACCTCGGTGGGGACGGTCTGGATTGTGCCTCACAGTTTTATCTCTGAGGTTATTAGTTATCAAACATTCAGAAGACTCTCTGGCAGAAGTAAATTCTTACTATTCTTTTGTGTTGCTGAATTGGGATGAGGTCATCCTCAAAGTGACAGATGAATTTGAGTGACTTGGCTCAGGAAGCCATCAAGAGAAGACAAACTGTCACCAGCAAACTTACTTCATTTAAAGTTTTTTTGGCCTTTTTTTTGCCCCCAGAGTGTTTCCATAAAAAGCCCGGTTATAGAGTAAGGAGACTGGCCTTATAAACTATAAAGGAAAACAAATCTCATTGTTTTATGCTCAGAACTCATACTTTGTCATCTGACTCCAAGAAGGCAAGTGTTATGGACTACCCTGGCCAGCGAAGCAGGAGGCAGGGGAAGAACATGGTTTGCCCAACATCACGCAATTTCTTATAGCAGAGCTAGTCCTGGAATCGGATTCTCCCATTTCTAATACGATGCTCACCCTTTACCATTCTTTTGATTTTTCTATTTTTTTTTCCCCCAAAGTGGTCTCTTTATACTTCCTTTTCTTTAATCCCCTATTTATTCCTTTTCTCAGTTAGGTGCTTTTGATGTCTTTCCCCTCCTTGAGCTCTTCCCTTTTCAATTATGTGAATTTCCTGTAGTCCAGGAGTAGCTGAGCTGCCTGAAATCTGGGTGTGACGAGGCCTTGGAGAAGCATCAGAGACTTGGTTCCCTCAAAACTGAAGGTGCTGGTTAGCAACTAGAACGCTGAACTCTGTGCATGCGATCACACACTGAAGTGTAACGCGGTTTTTAAGAACTCTGACATAAAAACCCAGATCCTCAAAGGTCTTGATCTTAAACTTCCACATTCTGTTTTTACATAACTTTTCAAGGAAGTGCTCCCGATCCCGGTCAGTTTAAAGTGGCGAATGTGGAGTACAGGTCACGTTTAAACTGCTCTCCTCAGGCGTCCTTCACCTTCCTTCGTGGAGCAGGGCTCTATTTGAACCCTTGTCATTCTAAGAATCCCCAAACCTTCCTTCTGAAAGTGATGGTTTAGCTTCACAGTGCACAGGGCGCTTACACTTAGAAACACTCAACCCCCTGTATGAGGTTAAGTGACAGCAAGAGAGTCAAGAGTTAAGAGAAAACAAAGGATGAAAGAAGGGGATGGAAGCAGCAAAGCAGAGACTGTGGGGAGGCCTGGAGTAAGTACAGAGAGGATTTGACTCTGGAAAGGAACCTTCAAGATTCAAAGTCTGAAATCTTGGCAAAATACTCATCTTCTACAGTCAAGTGAAGCAGATTACTGTTAAAAATTAGGTAACAGGGTTAGTTATCTGGGTGGCTCAGTCGGTTAAGCGGCCCACTCTTGGTTTTGGCTCAGGTCATGGTCTCAGGGTCAGGAGACCAAGCCCCACCCCAGGGCTTCCCGCTCAGCAGGGAGTGGGCTCCACCCCACCCCTCCCTTAAGCCCTCCCCGCACTTGTGCACTCTCTAAGTAAATAAATCTTTTTTAAAAATGCATACACATTTTATTTATTTACTGTGTAACAGCTTTGTCAGGTGGTCTTGTTCCCGATCTTGGAGGAAAAGCTTCCAGCGTTTCACCACTGAGGAGGATGATAGCTGTGGGCTTGTCACGTGGCCTGCATCACCAGAACAAAGCCCACTGGATCCCCGTGTGCGATCCTTTTCATGTCTAGTAAATTCAGTTTGCTAACACTTTGTTGAGGATTTTGCATCTATTTTCATCAGGGATACTGACCTATAATTTTCTTTTCTTGTGGCTTTCTGGTTTTGGTATCAGGGTAATGCCGGCCTTCTAAAATGAGTCTGGAAGTGCTCCGTCCTCTTCTGTTTTTTGGAAGAAGGATTGGTATTAATTCTTCTTTAAAACCATTTGTTTTTTTTTTTTGTAAATTTTGGCTACTTTTTTATGATTTCTATTTCCTTATTGATATTCACCATTTGATTAGACAGTGTCATCCTAACTTCCTTAATTCTTCAAGAGTTTTTTCAGTTCTTTGACTGTATTTATAATTGACTTTTGCCTACTCATCCAACATCTGGCTCCTTTCAGTGGCAGCTTCTGCTGCCTGTGCTTTTTCATGTGTATGGGTCACATTTTCCAGTTTCTTTGCATAACTGGTAAATTTTCTTTGCATAGTAACATTTTTGGTAACATAGGAATCCTAGTGCTGATGTCCCCTCCCCCACCCCTCAGGGCTTTTTGTTTCTGCTTATTTTCTTAGTGGTTCGGCTAGACTATTTTCCTAAAAATCTATGATACTCTGCAGTGTGCTCCTCAGAAGACAACAGCCCTGGGCACACAATCACCTCTCCTTCAGATCTCTCCCTTAAGTCGTCTGCTACTTTTGGTATCACACCCAGCTGTTAGTTTTCAATAACTGCTGGCAAATTGCTCTGTTGTTTTCAGTAATGCCCTGGGGCATACATTCCTCCACAATCGGAGCCAATTAAACTCAGGCCCCTCTGTGGGAGCAGTTTGAGGCCAGTCTCTTGAGTTTTGTTGTAATGCCAGTGGGGCTCTTCTGAGCTGCCTCATTCCCTGGCTCCCTCTGCTAAACTTCCAGCTGGCTTATACTTTTTCATTTTGCTCTGCTGCATCTATATGCCTCTTCTTAATTGCTTACCATCAAACTTTCCATTATTTGGGGGAGCACCTTTCAGCTTGAACTTCCGAGTAAAGTCAGCTCTCTTTGGAGCTCTCTTTTCTGGTAGCTTCCACTGCTCTGGAGCTCCTCAGCATGGCAGTGCCAGCTTCTCCTGGAGGGACACCTAGCTTTTTAAGCATGGTGCTGTGCAGGGACAGTAGCCCCTGCTTTCTTGGCTTTCCTCTCTGGGCATAAATCCTCTGCACCACCAAGGAGCTGGGCTAAGGGCTTCTGAGGTCTCTGCGTTCTTGGCCTGTTGTGCCGGTTGGGTTTCCACGCTAGGAGTGGGTACTGGGTAGTGATGAAGACCCAGATCTCTTGCGCTTTCTCAACATGTATTCGGGAGGAAATGAGAAGTGCTGGTAGTCTGTCCTTCCTGGAAAGATACTAGGTCCCACCACAGGAAGCTGGAGAGAGAAAGCCCGATGTTCTTTTCTGGATCTGCCCTGGTTAGAGCTTCATCATTCTGAGCGGGGCTGGGGAGAAGGGAAAGCAGCAACTCACGCCTCAAATGCCACAGACGCTCCCAATTCTCTCATAGAGATTTAGCAGATCTTCCGGAATTAATGTTTCTTTATTTCCGGTACGTCTTTAACACACTTCCGGAGACTTCAGACAGATGTTTACCAGTTACAGTGAATTCACAAAGAGGAAGGTCTGCAGAGCTCCTTACAGCACTATCCCAAAAGTCACCTCGATGGATCAGATTTTTTTTTTTTTAAACCTCATATTCTATTTAAGACAAATTGTATCTTAAGACTTGGAAGGGCCCTTCCAATTTCAGTAAGGTAAACCTCCAGTTAATGAAGACATATCCAAACATCCTGATTCATGGTCCTTTAATCTCTGCTAGGTGACAAGTCATTCCTGACTTCCTACACAGGCAACTGGTTTGCTGCTGGACAGCTTAAAGAGGTAAGTTCACCGTGGCCTAAAATATGCCTGTCACTGATAGTATTTTGAAAGTATCTAAATTATCTAATCCCTCTGTATTATAGTCCTTCAAATATTTGAGGCCAAGCATCAAATCTCCCTTTACTCTTTTCAAGTAGTTAACCTTCAATCTTTCTTTGAACGAGGAAGTTTCTAAACTTTTAAACATCCTAGTCACTTTTTTTTTCAATCTCTCTCTCTTTTTTTTTTTTTTTTAAAGATTTTATTTATTTATTTGACAGAGATAGAGACAGCCAGCGAGAGAGGGAACACAAGCAGGGGGAGTGGGAGAGGAAGAAGCAGGCTCATAGCGGAGGAGCCTGATGTGGGGCTCGATCCCATAACGCTGGGATCACGCCCTGAGCCAAAGGCAGACGCCCAACCGCTGTGCCACTCAGGCACCCCCTCAATCTCTCTCTTAAAACTGGCCTAAATTAAATGAAAACATCTAAATGAGATCTGAGTGATTCAGTGTATGAAACTATTGTTTTCAGCACAGGATGGGTAGAAGTAAATAGAGCAATGGATCGGTTAATACAGATAAATGATTAGTTGAATACCTTCCTGGCAAAGCTGAAAGATTTCATTTTACCAACTAGCACTTTTGGGCACTTTGTTCAGTAGGGCAGAAAGTATTATATCTGGCTGCTCCACGGGGCTAGTGGAAACCAAAGAAGTCAGAGGCCAGGTGAGGGGTTTCCTAGGGTAGATTCCCAACCCTTATTCTGATGCATTATTCTTCATGTCAGTGCAGGTGCACTCTTATTAGCCTTTTATTTTTTCTCTTAATAAAGACAAAGGAAGGATCACAGTGCAAACTACTCACAACACCTTCTAGGTCTTAGGTAAGCAGAGGAGCTCACAGGGAGGCATTAAATTAAGCCCGTATCTGTGCTAGAAAGTATTTAGCTGAAGACTCTTTTTGTTTTTCTTCACTGTGTCACATTAAAACATATTTGAAATTTACATTTGGAGCCAGAAATTTAAAGGGCATCAACGAGGTTTTCCATTTGTATGTTTTTGTAGTATAGTTGGGAATTATTTTTGAAATGAAATCAGCAGATAAATCGTCCTCTGCTTACCATTCTCTAAGGATTCTATTTTTCCATATGAATACAACCTTATTATGGGATAGAATTTCAGCTTGGTGCTTCATCTCTATAACTGCTATTAAATTCCACTATGGGTTATAGGCAAATCCTTGCCCCTAATGTGTAAGATCCAACATTTTTGCTTTGAATAATCTCAAAGGCAGTGAATTCACGGCTGGGAGCATCTGATGCTTCCCTGCCTAGTGTTGCCCCATTTTTCCACCACAAATAGCTTATTACTGGAAAGCAAGGGGGCTGAGCCTTATTTTGTGTTGAAGTAACAAGGATACCTCGTAGAGAGAAGGCACAATGGCCCTATGGGCTAGAACATGAAAAAGAAAAGTTTCAGGAATAGGGTAGATTTTAGGGCAGCACAGAGAAGTCTGAAAATCCCAAATTCTCTAAGGCAATGATTATCAAAGTGTAATCCCAGACCAACATTGAAAGCACTACCTGGGAGCTTGTTAGAAATACAGAATCTCAGGGGTGCCTGGGTGGCACAGCGGTTAAGCGTCTGCCTTCGGCTCAGGGCGTGATCCCGGCGTTATGGGATCGAGCCCCACATCAGGCTCCTCCGCTATGAGCCTGCTTCTTCCTCTCCCACTCCCCCTGCTTGTGTTCCCTCTCTCACTGGCTGTCTCTATCTCTGTCGAATAAACAAATAAAATCTTAAAAAAAAAAAAAAAGAAATACAGAATCTCAGACCTTACCCCAGACTCATAGAATCAAAACATGCATTAAAAAAAAAAAATCCCAGGGCGCCTGGGTGGCACAGCGCTTAAGCGTCTGCCTTCGGCTCAGGGCGTGATCCCAGCGTTATGGGATCGAGCCCCACGTCAGGCTCCTCCGCTATGAGCCTGCTTCTTCCTCTCCCACTCCCCCTGCTTGTGTTCCCTCTCTCGCTGGCTGTCTCTATCTCTGTCAAATAAATAAATAAAATCTTTAAAAAAAAAAAAAAATCCCCTGGGGCGCCTGAGTGGTTCAGTTGGTCGAGCATCCAGCTCTTGGTTTTGGCTCAGGTCATGATCTCAGAAGGAGTCATGGGATTGGCCCCACATCAGGCTCCACACTCCATGGGGAGTCTGCTTGAGAGTCTCTCTCCTCCTCTCGTTTGCCCCTCCCCCCATGTGCAACTGTGAGCTCTCTCTCTCAATAAATAAATAAAATCTTAAAAAAAAAAATCTCCTGGTCTTTGTATGCACATAAACGTTTGAGAAACACTGGTGAAAACACCAAGAGTTTTATTCTTCTATGCCTAATGGTCCTGCTTTATTTAGGACTTTTTATAACAGTCATCCTAAAGTGTATTTGGACTTAGGAAGTACTTGGAACAGGGCTCATGATCACATAGGATAAGGTGGTCATTTATGCTCTTCCTATTTTAGTTTACAGCCTACCCTAATGGCTCCGTCAAGGAATATTTAATAAACTCCTATGAGCAAGGTACCAAGACATGTGTTATGGGAGATATATATTTTTTACAAAAACCTAATTTTGTGATTGGGAGACAGGCTTTCCTCAAAAGAGGAAATAATCCCAACAGCACCCTGTTAGACTCTAATACTCTAGACTTTTTCAGACTCCAACTAGCTGTCATGAAACGTAGGCATATTGCTTTAATAAATGTTTCATTCAACCAAATGTAAAACGCATGTGATTATATGGAATTAGATTTGTTCTTTCCTTGTGCACATCTTGCTCTTCATTAGATGAATCAAATTTAAATGCCACATTGAAAATTCAAGAGTGGTTTCAGAAGCTTTCTGCTTCATAAATACAACTTCAAATTTTAACCATAGTGTTGTATAAGGAAAACAATAATGGGTGTAGATAGCTGAAAAATGCTGTAGAGAAGCTGTGGATCATCCGGAGAAGTAAATTCTATCAAGTGGCAATGAATTTGATTATCTTTAAAAAGAGTCAGCCTGGGGCGCCTGGGTGGCTCAGTTAGAGACGCATCTGCCTTTGGCTCAGGTCATGATCCCGGGGTCTGGGATCAAGCCCCGCGCTGGGCTCCTTGCTCAGCGGGGAGTCTGCTTCTCCCTCTCCCTCTGCCCCTCCTGCTGCTCATGCTCTGTCTCTGTCTCAAATAAATAAATAAAATCCTTAAAAATAACAAAGTCAGGCTGTAGTACCTTTTCTACCTCTATTGGCCAAGAGTAATCTGCTCTCCTGTGAACCAACCAACAGCTACAGATTATTGGTTACTATGTAACAAGCACTGAGGTATAAAAGTATAGTATGCAAAACGTGTTCTGCAGGAATTATAGTCCAGACCCATAGAAAAAGAGATGCACATAAAAGTCGTGGTCAAGATAGTACAGAAGTCTCAAACGAGGGGCACACACAAGTGTGCAGAAGTTAACTCTGGCCGTAAAGGATCGGGGTAGCTCTGGGCAGGTAAGATTTGAGCTGGGTGTTAAAGCTCAAAATAAGTTTAACAAAATGACAGAATCAATTACTGTGTTGAGTAAAAGATTCTCCCCCACCCATAGTTCTCACGGTGCTTTTCACAAAAGAAACATTTTCCTGGGACTCTCATATTAGAGATCTGGTTCTAAGGTCCAAATCTGTTAGTCTCACTAGGTTAGCCTTCCTAACTGTCCAATAAAGAAAACAATCATTTCAGGATGGTTACATGTCTAAGCCTCATGGGGCTTTTATCCGTTTATCTGGCAAAATGCTAATGTACCAGCTTCATTTCATTATCCTTGTGAATTTTTTCCTTCCTGCTTCAGCCGAGCAGAATTCCAGCTGAAAACAGTAACATGAAACTATGCAGCAACATCCCTCCTTTTACCGTCTGTTTGCTGTGCCCTCCAGAGCCACGCTCTTCACAAATAGGACTTTAAAAATGTTTGTTGGCAGATGGATTAACTAAAAGAACAATTCTCTCTAGCTCATCTTTTCTAGGTTACAAGCAGAGAAAGTACTCAACAGCGAAAGAGGAAAGAACGGCTGGGATTTGGGTACCAGTTGGGAGTATTTTTACTACTAGTAATATATGTTTTTGTTTACCCGTCAACCTAACCTACTTGGAGGCCAAAGTAAAAAGCAGGGGCCTCTAAACTATGCCAGAAAATAATTTTCAAAAGGTTAAAAACATGATCTCAAACAAATATAAAACGAACATGTGCCCAAAGATTTTATTCAGCTCATTAGTTCATGAGGGAAATGGCAAGACTGGGTTCAAAGGAGAATCTGAGGGGCTAGGTATTGATAACAATTTAATACAGGAATGTTAGGATAAGATGACGAGGTTACATTTAAAACTAATAAATGTCCCCATAGGGCCATGAGCCACAACCTCGGGAGTTATCTTTCCCCACAGACAGAAATTATTTGCACCTTTAAGCGGATAAGAATTTACAAGTTAACCTCTGTTCCGACAGAGTTGTCCAATAATCCAGTCAACAGCCAATCAAAGGAGGAAGCCCAGCAGGGCATTGGAAGAGCACCAGGCAACCTCTTGCGTCTACCGCAAATTTTGAATAATTCTTCTGACGCTCAGAAGAGGCTCTCAGAGGTAATGGCAAAGGTCCACCACCATGTGGAACAGTGCGCAGATCCTTACAATGCAGATGACATTGGGCCGGTCATAAAAGAACACTGGTAAGAGCGGGTAGTCATTCTACACAGTTTGAGGAAACAAGAGTTAACTTAAGTAATAACAAAACTCAGGGAAGTAGGGCACAAAAAATGTTCCAGTGAACAGTAATGAGCACAAAGGTCATCTACATGGCAGCCTCGATGATCTGAAGCCCAGGTGAGAGTCATCCAGGTATAAGTTTAAAGGGTATTTAAGTCCAATATTAAATTAACTTCTAACACACTCTTGCTCATCTGGAAAATGCGGGGCACAGTCGCACACCAGCAGAGAGACGCCATCAGAGAGGAATACATAATCCATAAGCATATAGAGCCATTCGGATACAGCATTTAGCACTAGAAACCTCTGAAGGCACCAGTGTCTCACAGCAGAGTCCAATAAGTCATATTTATGTAAATGTTAACTATGAAAAATCTTAAACTGTTCTTCAATAAACTCTGCTCAAGAAAGTATGCAAATATACAATTCAAAAATACTTCCGCGAAAAGTATTTCTAAATGTAAAAGCGTCATTATTTAAAGAGAACAAACCAATTCAATTGAATGCATACTAAGCGCAGGATATGTTATTTGGCTGAGGTGAGTTAATAGGAATTAGATATTGTTCCAGCTTTCATAAAGCTTATAATAGGGGAGGTACTATGCAAATACGTGGGAGCACCCAGGAAAGGACAAGTGATGCAAGTCACAGCAAGTCAGGGAGGGCTTCATGGAGAAAGCAACATCTGACTTGGGCCTTGAGGGATTCAACATTCATTTGACTGGAAAATCCCCTAAATGGAATGACTGTGAATAGATGAAAGGCTGCTCTAATATTATTTCTTAAAATTACTCCAATTATGTAAAAAATATATGTGATACTACAAACAAAGACAAGTGACAAATTGAAATAAAATATTAAGAAAAACAGAGCCACGTTATGGACAATTTACAAAAGAAACAGAAATGGCCAATGAACATCTGAAACTGTATTAGGTCCTGTAAATAACCAAAGAATGCAAAGTAAAATGAGTTGCCATTTTGTACAGAGCAGCATAGCAAAGATTACAGAGAGAGTAATACTCTGGGTCAGCAAGTGCGTAAAGAAATAAATACTCTCGGGTGCCTGGGTGGCTCAGTCGGGTGAAGCGTCTGCCTTCAGCTCAGGTCACGATCTCACGGTCCGGGGATGGAGTCCTGAGTTGGGAGCCTGCTTCTCCCGCTTCCTCTGCCCCTTCCCCCTAGCTCATGCTCTCTCACTCTCAAATAAGTGAATAAATAAAATCTTTAAAAAATAAAAAAAGAAACGAGTGTTCTCGTATGTTGTTACTAAATTGAACACTTCCTTTAGAAGTGAATTTCCACCCTGAAGAACCTATCATATGAAAATAAAAGTAGACAGCAGTGCGAAGATTGCCTCTATATGAATGTCTTCAAAACACTGAAATAATCTTTAGGGGCGCCTGGGTGGCACAGCGGTTGGGCATCTGCCTTCGGCTCAGGGCGTGGTCCCAGTGTTGTAGGATCGAGCCCCACATCAGGCTCCTCCGCTATGAGCCTGCTTCTTCCTCTCCCACTCCCCCTGCTTGTGTTCCCTCTCTCGCTGGCTGTCTCTGTCTCTGTCGAATAAATAAAATCTTTAAAAAAACAAACAAACACTGAAATAATCTTTAAAAGGACAAAGAAAGAAACATCCAATAATGGAAAACTGGTCAAATTAAGATCCGTGAAATATCATGTGGAATTAAAAACTATAATCATGTAAGATTTAATGGTGTGGGAAAAGTTACAAAATATTAAGTGTGAGAAAATCCTGTTATAAAACTCTCATCAGTCCGTATGGTCCCACTATTATTTTTAAAAAACAAAAGAAAAAAAGGATCTTAGTTTTTCTGTGTTTTTTTCAGATTATGCCTTTAGGTCTCATCTCCCACAATTAAGAGTGATCTAATTCTAAGCCAATGCACCTTTTTTTCTTATGAGGAACTCCGAATCAACTAGTGGATAACTATTTTTAACTATTATAATGCTTAAGAAAATCTGAAAGATGTACAGTATACCAATAAAGTTAATACAGCTTTTAATTTTCTTTATAAAAATAAAAACATATTATTTTAAAATCAGAATATCAAGCAATTATTTACGAACTGGAAAAAAGGTCTTATTTTTAAAAAGATTTTATCTATCTATCTATCTATCTATCTATCTATCTATCTATCTTATTTGAGAGAGAGAGAGCATGAGAGTGGGGTGAGGGGTAGAGAGACAAGCCCCAATCCTGGGGCTCGATCCTGGGCCTCCAGGATTGTGACCTGAGCCGAAGGCAGACACTTAACCGACTAAGCCACCCAGGTGCCCCCAAAATGCTTATTTTAAATAGCAAGAACACTTTGAGGAATTTAGTCTAAAGAATTAACCACAGATACACAGAAAAATGTATGTGTGGGCAGTATGTTAGCCCATGCTTATGAGATAAAGTTTACAGGCTAACAGTTTACTAGAGAGGGGAAAGGGGAAGTCAGAAGAGCACATATAAGGGTGCACCACAAGCCTGGGCTCACAGGATGTCTTCAGTGCATTCACAGGAAGTACCACACCTAGGAGCAGTCCATTTTGGGGGAGAAGGAGAAAATAAGTTAAATGCTAGTCCCCTTCCCTTCCTGAACTCTCATTAGTCAGAGTCAGCCCGGAGGGCATTAGGCCCCTCAGTTTCCAGGTTGTATGACCTGGCCTCTCTAGGCAGTTATTGAGGAAGCCAGTGGGCAGGCACAGTAGATGGTCTTTCGTGGTCAGTCGGTGCCGGGGGCTCCTTCATTTGTACGGCTACGGTAGCAGCAGCTGTGAGCTGGGTCTACAACCACAGTAGTAATATGACCCATTGCTAGTGATGCTCCTGCCTAGAAGGTACAGGGCCAAGGTGTGTGTGTTTGGGGGGAGGGGCAGTGAAGTAGGCGTGGCCATGTGGATTGTGGTATTGTGGTCAACACAAAACAGTATGGTACAGCTAACCCCTTGCAACACATGGATCTACTCATATCCTCTTATGATATCCAGATCTCATATGAAGATAAGATGTCCTCGCTTCTCCACAGGAAGAAATGAAAATTAATCTCAATGGTGGTGGGCAGTCATCCTCTTGAACCCTACCAAGACACAGTGTCTGCTGCTGTAGCTGGCTCCCAATCTGTAACTGCTGTTAGTATTCCTCCCCACCCCCACCCCCACCATCTCTGTTCCAGACTGCCCTCACTGCCAGCCAAGCATTCTGGCTGGTCTGGGGCTGCCCTCCCGGTAGGGTCTGGGCCCTTCATTGCGTTGTCTCTGTTCGGCCATGGCTGCTTCAACTGCTCATTTATAATTCTCTGTGGCACAAAAGCATCACAGGATATCCTCGTTTTATAAAAGAAAGTCTAGGGGCGCCTGGGTGGCTCACTGGTTGAGCATTGGACTTGGTCTTGCTTGGGTCTTGATCTCAGGGTCGTGGGCTCAAGCCCCATGTTGGGCTCCACATTGAATGTGAAGCCTACTTAAAAAAAAAAGTATACCCAAGAAAGGAACACCTCTCATCCATACCAAGTCTTATTATGGTACATTGCTGCCAGTGATCAATCATAAATACTGGTCTCTATGAGGATTTCTTTAATCAAAGAACCATAAACCCATGGAAGGTTCCATGTCTTCCCTTCTCTTATTTGTTAAGGGTGGGACACTTTACAAAGTGGGTCAATGGAGAAAAGATCGTTCTCTCAAGAACCTCTCTAACATCCTGATTATTTGGAACAATGCATCACTTCTGAACAGTGGTATCATGTGAAAGGGGCGTCGGTTCAAAGTACTGCAGGCAGCGGGGGCTTACTTCACTAGGGCAATAAAATGGCAGACTGATGAACTTATCTATCTACCTATCTATCCATCCAATAATTAAAATTCTGATATTTGTAAATATCACTTGGGGAAATGCCAATCTGTTACAAAATGCATTTTCTCTGACTTTTCAGATATTGGGGGAAAACTTAGTATGGCCATGCAATTTGTCTCAGTTGCACTTTGCATGATTCCAAGGAAGAGGAATGAAAATTTTCATGTTTACTTCTCACAGATGAACTTTACCACTTCAAATGAAACTATAGTCAAGGTAGGTGACAGTTTTATATTGTTATAGTTTCACTCACTTTTAAATTGTTGGATGAAAATCTATACTCATTTTTAAACAGGTGTAAGTTTCCTTCCTGATGTTATTGATAAACTAATTCTGTTCATTTATTCAGTCCCATTATGCACTTACTTAGACTTAACTCTTAGATTTTACTAAGAAATGCTTTTCCAACACATTTTGTGTTACTTTGTGTTATTTATCAGTATTTGACATATTTAGGTTGTTTTGACCAATCATATTCTAAAAACTTTGTAATAATTACTCAATTACTTAATACGTGGAGCTTTAAGGTCACAGGAGAAAATTATTTCCAATTCAAATTTATACTCGGGGGCACTTGGGTGGCTCAGTTGGTTAAGTGTCTGCCTTCAGCTCAGGTCATGATCCCAGGGTCCTGGGATCGAACCCCACATCAGGCTCCCTGCTGAGCGGGGAGCCTGCTTCTCCCTTTCCCTCTGCTGCTCTCTCTCTCTCTCTCAAATAAATAAACAAAATCTTTTAAAATAAATAAATAAATTTATACTTAGATTTTTGTTGCAGACGTTGCAACAGTGTCAGTGAAGGACTTTCAAATATAACGTAGATTAGAGTAGATGAAAATTCAGTAGGGGAGGGGAATGGCAATACAAACTCAGGAAACTAGTAATAATGTAAAAATTCTGACTGTTCAATACAAGGTTTACTTTTTAAAATCTATTTTTAATTATGGAAAATTATGGCAAAATACACTTAACAGTTACCATTTTAAGTGCGCAGTTTAGTAGTGTTAAATGCATTCACACTGCTGTACAACCAATCTACAGAACTCTTCATCTTGTCAAACTGGAACTGTACCCATTCAGCAACTCTCCATCTTTCCCTCCCTCTAGCCCAGGCAATCAACCACCCTTCCCTTTCTGTCTCTGTGAATCTGACTACTATACAGAGCCCCTGTAAGTGGAATCCTACAGTGTTAATATCAGCTTTACTTTTGCATTCTAAAAAATGGGCAGTATCAAATTGCTATGATACGCAGATTTCACTGGATATATCTCATATTTTAAAATATTAATGTCAAAAATCAAACCTTTTGCCAATATCTAAACTTAGGAATTAAAGTTCTGGATGTCAATTCAAAAGGTGTAAGGTGATACAAAAATCGCCAAATTTCACGTAGGGAGTTACATGAGTAGAAGGAAGCCCAGTAACCCTAATTTGGTCTCTCTGTTTTATACCTAAGAGATTAAATGATCTGCATACAGTCACAAATCTACTTGACTGCAGTGCGTCAGAAAGATTCTAAGACTCCTGACACCTGAGAGCTACTTCCAATCACAGACTCTATTGTCTATAAATTTTACACATTTACTTCCATTTTAAACACACTATTCACACATAATCCCATGTATATGACTATTCTTGTATAGTCAAGAATCCTCTGTAATAAAAAATACCTGGATCTCTGGCATTAGTTAGATTTTCATACAATGAACAGACAAATCTGTATTTGCTAATGTAGTTAGAATTTTAAGTGAGATGAAGCATATCACCCTATAAATAATTAGTATACTAAGATGGACTTGTAGAGGTAGAAGAGACCTCAGAGGCCAACTGGTCAGAAAAAAAACCAAAAGAATAAACTAAGTCATAGTGAAGAAAACTGCCCCCAAACAGACTTCAGGAAATTCTGGGCCATATTTGAGAAGTAAAGACATGAATTATGTGACTATCCATAAATATTTCTTAATCTTTTAAAAGAGATCCTTTAAGAAACTTCAAAATAAATTAATGGAATCTAATAATTTAAAACTCAAGTGCTGTTATTTCTACAAGATCTTGGATTATACGTTCATTTGTTCATTGGAAGAAAAATCACATTTTCATTTCTTATATTTTATTTATATTAGAGAGCACTTCAATATTAATTCAAATATCTGTCCATTAAATGCAAAAATGTTAATGCAATATTAAAAATGAAATTTAAATGGAAGCAAGGGACTATCACATTAAGGTTCCCATGGCAACTCTCACTACACTTTCCAGCTTCTGAACTGTAATATGGTCATTTATTACAGGCTCATATCAAACATAATTTTGCAAATATTTAAAGATGTATAGGTTAATTCATGTCAATTCAAGACTTCAGATGCAATGTAATGTAATATATCAGGCTAAGGCTACTCTAAATATTAACCCATATTCTCAATTTAGACTTATCTACATAAAACAGGTGCAAACTTCCTGAATCTTGAGTGATTTGTTAGCACTCACACAAAGCGCAGCATTTTGCTATCCCCATCACAAATCTGAACTTCATGTTACTTATATACTAATATACGTATGGTCAAGTGCCTTCCTCTTTAGCTCAGCAAGAGTTTGAAATTACAAATTATAAATCTTACCGTACTAGGCAAAATGCAACTTCATTAGTTCACACAAGTCAGAAGTCCAGGAACCAAACAAGGCAGGAGATTAACTGATCCTGCCAAAGCCTCACCTTCACTATTGGCTCCACTGTTTTCCACAACCCTCAGCAGCACTTATTAATATACTGAGAACTCAAAAAAGTAAACATCCTTTAACCTAGCAATATCTGTTTATTTATCTAAAGGAAAGAACTGGACCCCTTACAAAGCTGTATGTATAAGGATTTAGAAAAATATATAAACAATCTGAATGTCCATCAATAGAGGTGGGTTCAGCAAACATTAAGGCACAGAGCTTTGGAAATGATTAGATCAATATGTACTGATGTGGAAAGGCGTCCACAGCACGCTGTTAACAAAACAAGTATAAAACCCTATGTACAACAAAGAAAAAAAAAAAAGAACAAAGCAAAAACAAAAGCCAAAACACTATCTCAAAAACAATGTGAATACATGCATAGAGAACAGTCCAGAATAGTCCAGAATATTAACAATAGAGATCACTGGATGGTGGGATTATGGCTGATTTCTTGTTCAGATGAATAAAATTAGAAAATAACATATAAAATGTAATATGTAGTGCCTGCTGTTATGGTGTGAGATGCTAAGATCCTCCCCCACCAAAGGCAGGAGTATAAATTGGTACAAACCTTCTTGAGACATTTGATAACATGAAAACATTGTAACAAATGTATTTCTATGTTCTATTTTTTTTTAAGATTTACTTATTTATTTATTTGACAGAGAGAGAGCCAGCCAGCGAGAGAGGGAACACAAGCAGGGGGAGTGGGAGAGGAAGAAGCAGGCTCATAGCGGAGGAGCCTGATGTGGGGCTCGATCCCATAATGCCGGGATCACGCCCTGAGCCGAAGGCAGATGCTTAACCGCTGTGCCACCCAGGCGCCCCTCTATGTTCTATTTTTAAAAAATAATTGGGAGGTGTCTTGGTGGCTCAGTCAGTTGAGTATCTGACTCTTGCCCTCAGCTCAGGTCTTGCTCTCAGGGTTGTGAGTTCAAGCACCAAGTTGGGCTCCTCGCTGGGTGTGGAGCCTACTTAAAAATAAATAAATAAATAACTAGCACATTGGAAACCACCTAAGTATTCAAGAATGATTAGTAAACATCTGCAAAAGGGAATGCTATGTAGCCTTTACAACTTGTACTGTAGAATATTTCTATGGGAAAATACTATTGATAACCTATCAGATCAAGATGCTCTTAGCTATAAATAATAGGAAACCTTGACTCAGTTTAAATTATAAAATTTCCGGATAATCACAGCAGTTGAACCTATCTATTCACCTCTTACTTCCTCCTGAAATCTGGCTGAACTATCAGAAAAGGGGGTGCAGTCAAAACCCGGAAGGATAAAGAAAGGCAGAAAGACAACAGTAATGTGATATCCGATCCCCGAAGCTAGAAGGCTGGCTGGTGGCTGGGGGAGGTCTGTGGATCCAGTAAAGAGAGGACACGGAAGCCTCAGCAGGCAGCCCACAGACATGCTGATTTACCCATCAGAACTGAAAAACTGCTCAAGAATGGACACGTTTGGAAAGTGGGAGTACAGTGGAAGAATTGATGTGAGAAATGAGAACCCAGGTCTAAGAATGGAAAACTACTTGCAGATTTTAGAGGCCAGCGACCCTCCCACAATCACCAAACTTTTACAAAATGTGGAGGCCAGAGCGCCCTTTCCACCTGTGTTTTTGTGTTTGTTACAATTACTGTAGCGTACAAGCTGAGGCATATTAAAAATGAACCTTAATGAACAGAATAGAACATCGACACATCTTCATTCTGCTTCCTTCCTTTTCTTTCTAATCTTAGCCTATACTGTTTAGTTTTGCTTATCTTTGAACCTTATTTTAAAAAGGATGTCCACATTAAAACTCAGAAATGAGTGTCACAGCAGCATCATTCGATAGCCTCAAACTGGAAGCAACCCAAATATCCGTGACTGATGAATGGATTTTTAAAAAGTGGTATATTCTCACAACGGAATATTATACAGCAATACAAAGTAGCAGAGTACTTACTCATGTTGCAACACGGTTGAACCGTGAAAACATGATGCTTCCTAAAAGCCTCACAAAGACCACATATTGTGTGATTCTATTTATAGGAGACACCCAGAATAGGGAAACGCATGGAGACAGAAAGTAGATTAGTGGTTGCTAGGGACTGAGGAGAGAAGGGTATGGGTTTTTTTGGGGGGGGGGTGATGAAAATTTTCTAAAATTAAATATTGCACAAATCTGGAATATACTAAAACCACCAAAGGTATGTAAATTATACTTCAATAAAGCTATCAAAAAACAGGTATTATATTGAATATGTTCTTTGGCAATATTTTAAGAACCTTGAACATTATGTTTAAAGATTTATCTAGGGGCGCCTGGGTGGCTCAGTCTGTTGAGCGGCTGACTCTCGGTTTCAGCTTAGGTTGTGATCTCATGGTCTTGGGATCAAGCCCTGTGTCAGGCTCAGTGTTCAGCAGGGAGTCTGCTTAAAGACTCTCTCCCTCTGTCCCTCTCTCACTCGCACAAGTGTGTGTGAGACCAAAATAAATAAACCTTAAAAAAATGTATTTATCTAATGTTTATGCACTTCGCAGTAGTGCATTCAATTTTAACACTGCTGAGTGCTTCATGGTATGAACACACTGTCATCTGTTTATCCATACTACGGTGAGTGGATGTGGCAGTGGATACTGGCTTTTGCTGTTAAAAACAATGCTAAGATATTTATACATCTTTCCTGATGCATAGAAGCAAGAACTTCTCTAGAACATATACAGAGCAAAGGGTGTAGGTGTTTAACTGGATAAAATAACGGCAAATTAGTTTCCCAAGTGCTGCACCATTGCGGGTTCGCATTACTACCAGCGCTGAACTCTGCTGCACACCTTCAATGCTCGGTAGAGTCGGCCTTTATTTAAGTTTCTGTCCTTCAGCTATGGAAGAAATGACATAAAATTGAGATCTTAATTTGTATCCCAAATGAACAATGAGACTGAACCTCATATTATGTTTTTTGATCATTCCCATTTCTTCTGTGAAATGCCTTCACATCAGTTTTGCCCATTTTTCTTTTCATTGATTTTTCCTTATTGATTTGTGTGTATACCATATGCTCATACAGTCACATACATATAAAACAAATTAGGAAAGTTAATAAATAGAAAAAGTATACACAACACATATGTGTCTATGCATATGACGCACACACAAGTTGTTCTGGATACTGAGCATGCTCACATGGACTGTAAATATACTTTGTAGCTTGTTATTTTATCTTTTGATGGATAAAAAAATTTTAATGTCAAATTTATTTCTTTTGCATTACAATTATTTTGTGTCTGTTTGAAGTACCATATATATCACAAATATATTCTCATAGTCTCCTGTGGTTTTTCATCTTTTGCCTTTACATTTATGTCTTTAATCACTGAAATGGATTTTTAAAAATATTATATAAGGATCCAGGCTTTTTTCCATATGTATCATCTATTCTTGCTACAATTTGAACAGTCCATCTTTTCCACAATGATTTGCTCCTCTTGACATATATCCAGCTCCCTTCCTGGGTTGGTTTGTTCTGGAGCTCTTTCTGATCTACTTGTTTATCTCTGTACCAATAACATAACTTCAATTACTTTACCTATGTAACATCTTTCCATATAATAGGGTAAGTCTCCCTACTTCAGTCTTATTTGGGAACACAGAGCAGCCATAGCTCCCTGTTGATCAGGCCAAGACTTTCTCAGAGCCGCGCTGCCAGTCTGAAGTTCCCCCTGCCAATCCTCCTTCCTTCTCCCCTCTGCCCACCAGTGTCAGACCTGCATCTCAGCCTAAAGGCTTTCCCTGCCTAATCCTCCTCTTTCCTCCCTCTTCATCTTTCACATTTTATACTTCCAACCACATTTGGCCTCTGTCTCCTGGAAGACCTGAACTGATACAAGGGTCTTGGCTATTTTCGATGCCTTGCTCTATTAAATTTAAGAATCAGATTGCTAAGTTCCAAAATGAAAACAAAAACAAAAATACTTTGTTGGGATTTTCATAGGAATTAACACTGGATGGGTTTATCCACGGCAGAACTGACATCCTGAAAATACAGTCTATGTATCAACATGGTATCTCTTGCCACTTATTTAGGTTTTCTTTAAAGCTTCTTTCAATACAGCATTATAATTTTTTCAGTGCCTTCTGAATTTTTGCGTGATTTCTAGGGATCTCATATTTCTAGTTAAGACTTACATTGTGTATTTTTTAACTCTATTTTTCTAATTCTGCTGCTGGTATTTAGAAAAAAATTTAATTTTTTTTTTTTTTTTTGAGTGCTCAATGGAGGGGCGGATGAGAGAGGGAGACAGAATCCTGAGCAGGCTCCTTGCCCAGCATGGAGCCCGATGTGGGGCCCAATTTCACAACCCTGAGATCATGACTTGAGCTGAAATGAGCCATCCAGGTACCCAGAAAAAGTTAATCTTTGAACTAGCAAATCTGCTGAATTATAAATTCTAACAGGTTTACAGACGATTTTAGGTTTCCATGTTACACAAGATTGTACAATCTTACGAGTTTTGTCTCTTCCTTATGCCTCTTATTCCTTTTCCTTGCCTTGCTGTGCTGATGCTCTCAGTACAACGTTGAATATAAGCAATAGCAGGCATTCTTGTTTTGTTGATTTTAAAGGGAATCCTTCTATTTCACGATTTAGTAATGTTTACTATGGGATTTTTGCAGAGACCTTTTATCTGAAGGAAATTATCTTCTATTCCATGGTAAGAATATCATGAAAAGATGTTGTATTTTATTAAAAGCTTTTCTGTCTCTGATATAATCGTACTATTTTTTAATCTGTGAAATTTACATTGATGCATTACCATGACAATACCGAATCCTATCGAATACTTTTTCTACATTGTTTGAGATCTTGTTTTTCCCTTTAATCTAGTTTATATAGCAAATTATATTGGTTGATTTTCAAATGCTAAACCGATCTGTGTTCCTGGGATAAATCCAACTTGGTCATGATGTAGTATCCAATTCCTATTTCATTGACTTGTTTGTTGATTGTGTTTAGTATTTTTGCATATATGTCCTTTAGTAAGAAGGGCTTATATAATTTCCCCCTCGTATGCCTCTGTGCAGTTCTGGCATCAAAGTGTTGGCAGCCTGAGTAAATGAATTGGAATCTGACCCTGACCCTCTTTTTCTACTCTCTGAAACAGTTCACATAAAATTGATACCATTTTCCCTTCAAATGCTTGATAAAACTTATTGGAGAAATCATCAAAGCCTGGACTTTCCTTAGGTCTTATATTTCCGGTCCAATTTCTTTAATAGTTATAGACTATCCAGGCTTTTAAAGTGTCTCCTGTGCAGACTTTAATAAGCTGTACTTTTCTATTAATTTGCCCATTTTACCACATATCAAAAATCTTGAACACAAAATAATTACTAATAATTTATCTTTTGAAGGTCAGTAGAATCTGGAGGGGTGTCCCCTTTTCCATTTCTGATATTGGTTATCTGTGCCTAGGCAGGGGGTTATCAATTTTATTAGCCATTTCAAAGAAATAATCATTGCCTTTGTTGATCCTTTATTTCCTATTTTATTAATTCCTGCTTTTATTATTACATTTCTTCTACACAGGGAAGATTTAATCTGTATTCAATTTTCTTCAAGTAAACATTTATTTAGCTCATTTTTTAGACTTTCTTCTAAGGGTTTAAGGGTGTGAATTTCCCCCTAAGTACTGTCACTGGAGAATTCACTGTGTGATTTCAATCCTGTGAGCTCTGTTGATGGATTTATGGCCCAGTATAAGGTCACTAAAAATGTTCTAAGCATGCTAGAAAATAATGTATTCTGCACTTGGTGGGTGATATGACATTTGTTGACTGTGTTGTCTTCAGTATGCTTACTGCTTGTGGTTTGCTCCTTGTACCAAACACTCAGGTGTTAAAATCTCTAACCATGATTCTGAATGGATTCCTTTACAACTTCTGTAAACTTTGTATTATTCTGGTGAACTAAAAGATTTATCGATTTTGTTACTATTCTTTACCTCTAGTAAAGTAACCTTCCAGCTTAATATCTTTTTTGATATTAATATACACAGATCAGTCTTCCCTTGACTTGTTTAATAGAGGATCTTTCTTCCATTCCCTTAATATTGTTTGCTATATTCTTATGTCTAGAGGTCTCTTTAAAACAGCAAATATGTGATTTTTAAAATCCAGTCTGAAAATGTTAAACCACAGAACTTAGTCCATTTAAATATCACTATTGGTATACATGGACCCAGAGTCTGAACGCTAACTCCACTGGCCCCCACTCCCACCCCCCATGTTGTTCTTCCTAAGTACTCTAGATCTGTATGAGCTGTGTATGTGTATGTGTGCCTGTTTTGGACAGTGCATTTGAGAATTCACTTTTAGAAATACTCTGAAGCCCAGGATGATATCATCTTTTGTTTTGGTCGGGATACAGTGGCGATAACGTCTGAGACCACTTTAACCTACCCTTCACCCAGACTTAAGTTACCAATACTGTGCCATTCTTGTTTCTTCTATACCCCCTACTTCAAATTTTTAAAATCAATTTTGAAAAATTGTCTTTCAAGGCTTGTGATTTTTCGAACCATCCAGATGATGAGAGGCCAAGATGTGGCCTGTGCAAGGCTGGTCTACTTCAATTTCACCCTTAGTCCTGGGGCTCCACCATCAGGGTTCCTAGTGAGGGGAGTGGTTTACCAAGGTTCCCCGACAAAGTGACACCAACAAAAGTACAGTGCACCCTCAGACCCTTCAACTGACATCTGCATGTCCTTCCTCTTCTGAATCTTCATCTGGTAATTCCTCACTAACTGGTTAGCTCTTTGATACCTTAAACATAAATATGTATTTTATCCAGTTGTTTTTCTGTTTGGTTTGTTTAACGTGTTCTGCTAGTACTGAGAGTAACACTAACTGGGAGAGTTCAAGTCTTGTAATGATTATGGTATTTTTCAGTTTTTCTGTTTTTTTTTTTTTTTTTTTGGAGAGTGTTTTGGCAAGAGGTGTCCATTGTCCATCTTCAAATTTATTGATACAAAGCTGTTAATATGCTAAAAAATCTCTGCTCTATTCATAGTTACGTTCTCTTATTCATTCCTAAAAACTGAGCTCTTGCTCATTTGACTTTGATGTTCCTGTTTTGTTTTCTATTTCATTAATTTCTACTGTTTTCTCCAATGTCCTTTGAGTTTATTCTGTTTTTCTAACTTAAGCTGTATGTTAGTAGTTTCTAATTGTGATATGACCTTTTATTTGACCTACTGATTTAGAAATTTAAACATTTTTTCCACTATTTGGAGACTTCTAGTCATCCTTTTCTTGCTGATTTCTGACAATTCCATTGTGATCAAGAAAAATGATCTCCATGATGTGGATTCTTTGAAATTTGATGTCTTCTCACAGAACAAGATCACTTTTCATAAATTTCCCTTTTGTGTTTAAAATATACATTATTTTGCATGCAGAGTTCTATATATGTTCATTACATCAAAGTTTGGTTTTGTGTTCATATTCTGTCAACTGACATTTTTAAAAAAGGTTTTTGTTTAGGGGCATGTGGGTGGCTCAGTCAGTTAAGCATCTGCCTTCAGCTCAGGTCATGATCCTGGGGTCCTGGGATGGAGTCCCACATCAGGCTCCTTGCTCAGCATGGAGTCTGCTTCTCCCTCTGCCTCTCCCTCTCAAAATAAGTCTTTAAAAAAATATTTTATTTATTTACTTGACAGACAGAGAGTACAGCAGGGGTAGCGGGAAACACTTAACCAACTGAGCTACCCTAGTACCCCCTTCAACCAATTTTAATTGCTTCATCTCCCAAGGTGTATTAAAACATCTACCATGATGGTGACTTTGCCAATCTCTCCTTGTAGTTCTACACATCTTGCTATATAGTTTTGGAACTTATCTTACTGAAGCCATATAAACTTAAAGGATCAACCAAACCTTCCATCTTTATGTAGTGATCTTCGTTAAAACACAATGTTACCATAGTTAGAGTTTACTTATACAGCTACAGAGCCTCCTTTGATGTTTCTTGGGTCTTTTTTATCTTTTGGCTCTCAGCATTTCAGTACCTTTGTTTTAGATGCATTTTTTTAAAAAGTATATGGCAGATTGTTAAAAATCTAATCTAATGACCAAGATTTTTCGCAGAAGCACTCAATCCATTTACAATTAGATTTCTCTCTCCCAGTTATTCTGCGCTTATTGGTCCTGTCCACTTTTCCCCCTGTGCGTGTGTGTGTTGTTGTTCTCATTTCCCTTTGCCTCCTCGGCAGGCACCATGGAGCAGGTATCGATTTGTTTCTTCTACAGGCAGCTCTTCATCTTGTCACATTCACACTAAGTCCAAAGTACATGCCTTTACTCTCCATCACAATAACACCAGATATTTAGATTGATATAATTTCAACTACCAACTTCACATGCATTAGGCTTACAAGCAACAAGATACAGACTTTCTACTTGGTTATCGCTTTTTCTTCCCACAAATCTGATGTTACTTCTACTATCAATATTTCTTTAGATTTACTCAAGTGCTTATTATTTTCTTTACTCACTATTACTTCCTACATCTCAGAGCTTCTGTGATAGTATTCCTCCTCCCTGAAGTTTATCTTTTAGAAGTTCCTTTAGTGAGGCAATTTTGGTGGCAAATTCTCAGTTTTGTTCATCTGAAAATATCGGCTTTTCACCTTCTTAGACAATCCATAAAGCAGAGTGTCTGCATCAGAATTTCCTGGAATGGTATTAATAATACAGCATTTGATAGTTGAAGGCTCAAAATTGTATACAAAGGAAGCAATAAGCTAAGCATTATCTTAATTTTGTATTGCATTATCAGATGAATGTCTGAAATACCTTTTATATAAAATTTTCTATCACTAGATTCTCACCATGATTCCAAGAAGTTCACCCCCTTTTTTACAGGTAAATGGAACCCTCTAGGATCTGTAACCCCTCGCTCCATTATTCTGTTTCTAACCAGTACTCCCTTATCTGCTATCTGTAACTTAGGGTGTACCATTTTCCTTCCCTGTAAGCCTCATTCTTTAATAAGTATTAAATTTTCTGTAGTGTTCAAGAAATCCCATTGGTATAACTTTTAGTTTAAAAGAATTTTTTATTAACCAGGATTCTTAATTCCTTCCAACATGTCAGATAACAAATCTTTTTAAGATAACTAAGTCTTTGGTCTGACACATTAATATATAATTGATAATTTAAGTTAATATAAAAGTTCATTATTTTTTAATCATGTTCTGAAGAACAAGTTATAAATCTGTGAATAACAGTCCATTAAGTTAATACTTCATTTATATAGAGGAGAAATGGAAACAAGGATAGACTTCTAAGAATTTCTAAGTTTTTCATACACACGTGTAATGCATATACCTAGAGCTAGACAAGGGAAGGTAAGGAATTTTCATTATCTTTTCCAAACAGCTAAAAAGAGACGTAACTTAGAGTAGACCAAGAAATTTTCAATCTTATGTTTTTTTTAAAGATTTTATTTGAGAGAGAGAGAGCCTGCACGCACACACACATGCTGGGGGGGTGGGCGGGGAGGAAAGGAAGGAGCAGGTTCCCCATTGAGCAGGGAGCCCAATGGAGGAGACCCAGAACCCCAGGATCATGACCTGAGCCCAAGGCATACGCTCAACTGACAGAGCCACCCAGATGCTCCAAGAGATTCTCAATCTTACTGATGACACGGTTATCCAGGCGGAAATCAGCAAATTCCTCCAACATACAAACATTTATAAATTACTTACATGTAACATGTAATAAAAACCACAAAAATACAAAGTGAAAAAGGATGAACTAGGGATATAACAGGTCGTATTCTTAAATATTTTAAAGTTTATTAGTGGCAAAATAAAATCTGTTGAGGGCATATGGGTGTGAGAGTGTGAATGACAAGAAATGTGATCCCGCATAACTTGATTTGATTGCCATTGGGTCCACCATCGTGTTAAATTTCACAATGTGGCTGAAGCGCAAATACTGGGCCTAGGAGGGCTGTTTGTCTGACAACTTTTTATTGTCTACTGACAGTCTGGTTCCCCCTCGACCCACAACAGAAGGAGCTCCTAGACCAGGACTTGTCCTTCATTAGGGAGACAAGCCCAGGAGACCTCATGAGGGTCAAGTGAGAGGGAAGGACAGAAGGCAAATGGATTGCTGCTGAAAGCAATGGGAACCAATCCTACTGGGACCACTCTGTGAGAACCTCAGTGTCCTCTCAGCTGAGGGGTAAGGAAGCTGGCGTGTTTACCACACCAAATCCTGCCCTTCACTGGTTAAGGACTGCCCGGCCTGGCCCACATGCAGCCCAGTAGGCCCTGGCAGCCAGCAGACGCCTCCAGAAGCCTGTGGGTTTTGGCAACTGCAGGTAAGCTAAAAGAGGCTCAGGGTCCGTGAGCAGGAAACAGACAGCATATGCCACCTCTGCTGTCCCTGCATCAGGAAGAATACTAACTTCAATCTTAATTTTTTTGCAGGATTCTTTCTAAGCCCTTAAAAAGAATCTTTGTTAGATAGGTTAATTTACAGTTAGTTTTAACTAAATTGGTAATGTATAAATGAACATACCCACAAACACCTCACAGGCAATTCTTTCCACTTTCCCACAGGATACTTAGATATGTATGGGACAGATGACCACCTGACACATAGATCGATGAGTGCACCAGAGTCAATCTGAATATCAAATATTGATACAATTTCATCTTTTCTTATATTAAAATGTATAAACAGAAGTTCTGAGGTTTTCTTCCTCTCCACAATACATTACCTTGTATACCCCTAGAGGTGCACGCTCCCCATTCTGGCCATGCCTTGGCCAAAGTACACAGACCCTTGTCCAGCTCTTAGCTGGAAATAATTTGATTCATTTCATGGTATGGCTGGACTATGCTAAGAACATACTAGTAACATACAGTACTAATGCGGTTTCAGCATTTGTCTATCACTTCATGAGGAGATGAAAATTTCAAAACAATCTTCACAGAATTCCTTGAATGGGTATATTATTTCCCTGTGTTAAAATTATACAGAGACTGAACCAGAATGCAACTCCATCTTGGACTCATTCTAACTCAGATCAAAATGCTGACTTTCCATAGTCTTTTGGTGTGAAAGGCAGATGGGCAGGCTCCTTGTTTTCATCCCCTTTGCCGAAATAACAGCTCTACAGAAACATTTTCCAAAGTTACAGCTTCCTAAAGGACTTACATATGAGAAATCAGAAATGCATTTAAACTTTCCCAAACAATTAAGTACTTAACTAAATTCCAGAAATGTGACACAGTTATAAAAAAAGTTCATTTAGGCCGCAATATGTAGATTATTTATTTAGTTTTAAAACAAGCTTAATATACAGTTTAATTATTACCAGCACTTTATCTTCAACAACCTAAGAACAGAATAAAGTTTTACTGTACTAGCTTAAGAAATCCATCCTGGAAAAAAAAAAAATCCATTCTGTGGTAGAAACATGTATATTAATTCTCCCAGAGTTTAAAGCGTTATAATCAAATCATTTTAGCCCAAAAAAGACTTTTAAAATTTTGCATAATATCCTGAAAACCACTATTTGGTGATACTTATCAACAAAACTCAACGCCACTTTCTCCAATAATAAAAATATGCTTTTTTAAACTGTTACTTTTTAAATGACGTGAAACTAAAGAAAACTGGTTGCTGGTTTTAAAATCCACTTGTTTGGAGAAAAATATTCTGTGCTTGACTACTTGCTGCCATGCCTTGCAGAGATAGGGTCTGTAGTCCGCATCTGCCTCAGTCGGATGGGTAAAGGCAGAAGGCCCTTCTGTCCAGTTTGAGGTTTTCTGCATTATACTTTGTGTTGTTGCAAAAAGTACTAAGCGATATTCACTTACGAGTTTCTCTAAGAACTGAGCACATTTCTTCAGCGTACACTCCTGTAAGTTAACACTTTCTCCTCCGTTGACGCGGTCTGTCCAGTAAAAAGCGGACAGGCTATCCAAGATCAGAAGGCAGAGGGCAGGGTGGCTACAAACCATGGTTTCCAGTGAGCACAGCGTGAGGAGCAGCTGAGTGCTGCTAGTGCAGTTCACCAGAAACAGCCTTCCCAGGCAGCGCTTCACCGTTTCTTCAGAACTCTGCGACAGTCTGTGCTCGAGAATTGTAACCAGCCGAAGCATATCAAAGTGATAATCTGTGTCAATAAATAAGACTTCTACTTCCAGTCCCCCTTCGGATTTTGGAAGTATACATCGTGCTGTTAAATGATAAAGCATTTCTGTTTTTCCTGTTCCCTCGGGACCATGAAATTCAAGAATACCACCTGTGTACAATGTAAAAATGTCAGTCAAAATGCAGCAGCACAGTAACAGTAGGCTACAAAACGAAAAGCCTGCAATAGCGTGTAAAATTACTGGAATGTGAAAGAAAAATCTAAGTCCCATGTAAGCAAATAGAAATAAATAAGGAAATCAAGAAATAAATAAGGAAACCTCTGAGAAAGGAGTTGGCTATTAGTTAGCATCAAGAAAATGTGAAGAACAGAGTGACAAGGTTGAAAGGTACCCAAGGAAGTCTACTGGGGAGGGGAGCACATGCACTCACACTGAAACTGGTGATAAGCTAAGAACAAAGTGCCAGATTCCTGGTCTTTCGAAAATCCATTGATTACTATGGTACACACCATTTCCGGTACTTGCTTACCCAATATACATTCTCTCCTTTTCCTTAAGTATAAAACCTCAATTTGGGGGGTGGAGGGAGGGAGTGCACCCAGCTGAAAAACTATTTTTCTCAGTATCCCTTGCAGAGAGGGGTCAGCAGATATCACAGTTGTAGCCAATGAGACACGAGATTTCTGTTGGGGTTTCTAAGTTTTGCTTTCCTGATACAGGTGCCACTTCTGCTCTGCCACTCCCCGCTCTGGAGGGGAAGCAGCCATCTTGAAGCAGTGAGTATAAAAGGGACACCCTAAGCAGGGCCCTAAGAATGGTGGAGCAGGAAGACAAGAGGTGCCCAGGACTTTGATGACACTATGGAACCTCACACCAGCTATGCAGGGCCTGCCTCTATACCACTTGTGAGGCGAAGAAAATAAGCCTCTATCAGGTAAACCACTAGGCTTGACTTCTGTTACATACCGTTGAAACAATCTCTAATTAGGGTTTCTCAGTGTTACTGGCATTATGGGTGGAAAAATTCTTGATTGTGCAGTTTCTTACATACAGAGCCGGAAGAGTCCACAGCCCTCAGGCCTAAATGCCAATAGCACCCCTGAACTTTGAAAACACCCCTCCACATTTCCAAAAAGCTATCCGTTATTCTTTGCTATATAAATTTCTTGAAATTGTGCCCAGCTGGAATGACATCTGCACTGTAAATTATTTTCCTAGCATTATAAGTTGAAGTAAACTACTCTGAACTTCAAAGACTCCAAATCTTTTTCTATGTAAGTTCCAATAACTCTCTTCCAGTGAGGACAACGCAAATTAAACACCTGGGGAAATTATCCCGCCTCCAGAGCTCTTCAAAATCTACTCCTACCAGTGGCCTTCCAATTCTTGCTAGTTTGTTTCCATTTAATTTATGGCTGAACCACATAACTGGAAACACTGTGTTAAAAATGCAGATTCTTAGGCCCCAAGCAAATTACATAGTCTGAGAATCCAATTACTTTATTTCCTGCTATTACTAACAAACCACTATAATTGGAACATTCATAAAGAACATGTAAAAAAAATCTTAGCACGTTACCACTATACCATATTTAAGGTAGTATAAAACTTCAACCAGTTTCTACCATAATCTTACATGCAATTTGCAATTCAAAATTTAAGTAAAAATTGTTCTCCCACACCCCTCCCCCAAAAGATTCGTGACTCAAGTAAAACTTATTATTCACTGATGCTCTTGCTGAAAGTTAACATAGTAACTAGAAACCTATTCAAGCCAGATGTTTAGTTTACTCTCTCCTACTACATGACAAGGGAGCTAAGCTGAAATCCTCCCTTACCCACAAATGAAAGTCTTTCACTTCCCTGTATTATAGAGAATAAACTACATGCACTAGATGAAACATTAACATAGAACAGATATTAATGGTAGTGAAGGAAAGCTGAAAACACAGTCTAGCAAGACTAATCTGAAAACAGTTTATATATAGGACACAGTGAACCACACAGAAACACAGTAAGGAAACCAATCAGCAGACTGCACCAAACCTTCCCTTCTTCTTTCCCCAGAAAAGGTATCAGAAGAGGCCAATCAACAGCAACTAACTTTTCCATCGGACTTTACAAATGACAAGGGACAACTTGATGATACCTCATTTGATCCTAATAACAATACTCTTGAGGTAAGAAAGCAAACTATCACCTTCCATCATCACAGTTATCACACTATATAATTTTTTTAGGATTTTTTATTTTTAATTAATGTCTACACCCCATGTGGGGCTCAAACTTACAACCCTAAGATCAAGAGCCACACACTCCACCAACCGAACCAGCCAGGCGCCCCTCATGCTAGATGATTTCTGACTATTTCGTTATATTTCCTGTATGCTCCTTGAAGGTTGGGACTTGCCTATTCTATCTCCAGCACAAAACACAGTATCTTCTGAAGGCACTTCATCAGATTAGTTTCTTTTTGAGAACTTCTTGAGCGACATCTAAGAAATGAAAATCTAAGTCCTATCTGGTGAGGGGTAAAGGCCCCAAAGTGAACTTTGGAACATTGCATTTTGAAAGGAATCAAGTCGGGTAGGGAATCACAGGTAGGGGGTATGGCACTGGTCACCAGAGTCCAGCAGGTGTGAAGGCCCAGGACAAGGCTGGAAACAAGAGACCAACACAGGAGACAAGCCAGAACAGGAACAAAGTGTCCAGTGGGAGTCCAGTGCCCTGCCCACTGCCCCTGGCCCAATGAGTGTTGACACTTAGTTTCCGGCAGGTCTTCAGCCCCCTTCACATATTCCGAAGGTAGGGGTAAAGCTAAGGTAGTGATGTGAAGGTGAAGAGAGACAGGGTTGGAAGTACCCGTACAAATCAAATACATAAGGAAAGCAGGGATTTTTAATTCACATAATCACATGAATATTCTAATAAGAACTTAGCTTTCAAAATGCTATGTTAGCTAGGTGTCACAAAATAAAAATGTTTTACGACCACCAGGATTTTAAGATTCAAGACAGTAATAAGAGTGTAGACATGAGATGATCTGAGAGTAAGCTACACAGAAACAGAGAACAGAAAGCTCAATTTGGTGGGTGAGAGTGAAGGAAAAATTAAGAACAGAGGCCAAAAACTCAATTCTTGGGGTACATCCATGTTAGAGGAGTCGGTATGAAAACATATAAGACAGAAATTTAATATAAAAATTAGGAGGAAAATGACACAGAGCACAAAACTTTTCAAGAAAATGAAACAGTACTAAACAACATTAAATGCAGCACAAAATTACTAAAAGTAAAGAAATGGCAAGGGAGAGTTTGGGAACAGATCACTGAATTGGTCCTGGATAGTTAGTTACCTTACAGCAGTAAATGTGCAGTTTGCAAAACCACATTTAATATAAATATTATTTTATGAACCAAACTTCAAAATCAGATACTCAGAAAAGAGATGGAAGGGCTCCCCGGGGGGGCACTCAGCGTTCTTCCAAGAATCAGGCTGCAAGGAAAGCAGGGGGCACAAGAAGAATTAGCAGAAAAATATGATGGTTTACATTCATTTAAAAAGTAAAAATATTCAAAAGCAGTTTCATGAGGCTGGAGTCAAATGAAGACAACCAAAGATAGGAGAAATGCAACATATTCTGAAGTAAAAGGGAAGAGACTCCACAAGGAGACAGAAATACATGACACTGGCCAGAGGGGAAGTATGACCATCTCTGGATTTTTCTGGCATTCTCAGAATAGCAAAAAAATGAAAACCTAGACAATTATTTTCTTAGAGAGAAGGTGGTACTCATAAATATCTTTTAGCGTAACTCAAAAGAGTAAGTCTTTGAGAACACTTGCCTACATGGTTTAACAAGGTTGCTAAATCCATACGTTACTAAGAAATAGACCACGTAGTATATGGATTCTTTAGATTCTTGGCTTGGCGTGAATGAGATGAGGCAAAGCTTAAGGTGAAATCCTTGGCAAGGAGATTATTAAGGGGTATATAAAAACACTCTTTTCCTTTTACAGATTAGTAGCAAAGCAGTAAAAAGGTCATTTGTAACAACTGGGGTAATAAAATGCGCAAACTTGCAAATTATATATAAATATTATCGTTAAGGTCCCAGATTCTCTACAAATATGTTTAATGATGAAGTCAGTTTTGCTGGTTTTATAAACATTTACTGTCTAATCATCACATCAAAAATTGTATTCAAACATGATGTTTTACAGAGGGGCACAGTCCTTTTAGCTGTATTTGTGAAGTCACTTTCTCAAATGTTTCTGAGAGCTGTTACAAAAGAAATCATAACCTTGTCCACTCAAAGTATTGGGCATGGAAACTTGCAGTAAAAAAAACAACACCCCCCCACCACTAAACACACACACACACACACACACACACACACACACACACACACACCAAAAAAAAACACCTCTACAGTTTGGCACTTGACAAATTAAACTAAATCAGAAAATCTGGATGGTTTGGCCTTGATAGTTGCTCTCATAAATAGAATGCTGTAAGGGATCTGGGTAACAGATTGTCAGAGTGAGTTTATGAATCTGAAGATCCTTCAAAATAAGGATAAAAAAGAAAAGCCAAAAAATACATCATCTTGGTACCAACCTACTAATTGTATAACAAATATGTTGAATTTGCAGATTATAATCATTATAGTACAGAAGAGGTAATGAGTTGATATATAGTACTGAGTAACTACTATGAAAAACCATTTAGAAATGTTTACAATGGCATTAGAGCTTTTTATAATCCCTAAATCTCTTAGCGCTTCAATTTGAGCTTCCCTATACAGTTTCTGATAAACTACCGGTGTTGATAAATAATCCTTATAATACCAGTCTTAAGTCTACTATTGCTCCAGTGAGCATTCATCTAACTAGTTTTATAGCTAAAAAATCTACAGTATTTATAAAATACTGAAATTAAGACAGTGTTAATCCAAACTAAGTAAACTTGTTAGTGATGGAGCATGATGGTGTTTTTAAAGTTTCTACAAATGTAATATTCAAATGTATAAGTGGTGCTGTGAACCCATGTTTTAGTGTCAGTTTCATAAGGTTCAACTTCATAATATCCTTTCTGATAGAATAGAAAGTTCGATCTTTTTGTCCAACATGTTTGGTCAAAATTTATCTTTTATTATTGATAGTTTAGAAAATTGTTTGCTAACAGATCTGCTCTATAAAAAAGAGTAAAGGGAATCTTCTAGGTTGAATGAAAGGACAACAGATAGTTACTTGAACCAAATGAGTTAATAAAAACCACAGGTAAATGCAACTACATAGGAAAATACTAAGGACAGTATATGTTTTATATTTATAACTTTTTTTCATTTATCTGACTTAAGAAACAAATGATTTGAGTAATAATTTTTTATTTCTGTTATAATACATTTTAATTTCTATGCTGTAATGGCTTTTTAGTTTCTTGCATTAAGTCATAATTTTAGAATTGTTTATGGACATTCAATGTTTAAATATGTAATCTGTAACAGCACAAGTGAAGGGGGAGGAAGCAAAGCTACCCAGTAGCAAAGTATTTATAAAACACTGAAATTAAGATGGTATTAATCCAAATTAGATAGTTTAAATTAAGATATTAACTGTGATCCTCAGAGCAACCATTAGGAAAATAACTCAAGGGTGCTTGGGTGGTTCAGCTGGTTAAGCATCTGCCTTTGGCTCAGGTCATGATCCCAGGGTCCTGGGATTGAACTCTGCATCGGACTCCCTGTTCCATGTACAGAGCCTGCATCTCCCTCTCCCTCTGCTGCTCCCTGCTTGTACTCTCTCTCTCTCTCTGTCAAATAAATAAAATCTAAAAGAAAACAAAACAAAACAAAACAAAGGAAAATAACTCAAAAAAATAAGCAGTAATGACTGGGAATAAAAATGGTACTCTAAGGGCACCTGGGTGGCTCAATTGGTTAACTTCTGCCTCTTGATTTCAGCTCAGGTGACGATCTCAGTGTTGTGAGATCAAGCCTGTGTTGGGTGGGGTTCTGTGCTGGGTGTGGAGTCTGTGTAAGATTCTCTCCCTCTTCTTCTGCCTCTCCCCCCCCAACCCAAAACAAAGTGGTACACTAGAAAATATTTAAAACAAAAGAAGACAGTAAAGGAAGAACAGAGAAACAAACAAACAAAAAGAATAAAATGTATATAAAAGAGCAAAATGACAGTCATAACCCTATCTTATTAGTAGTTCATTAACTGTAAGTGGATTAAATAGTCCAAACAAAAGGCAGAGACTGGCAGAATGGAATAAAAACACATGATCCAACTACAGGCTATCTACCATAGGCACACTTTACAAAGTCCCAAACAGACTGATAACAAAAGGATAGAAAAAGAAATGCCATGCAAGCAGTAACCAAAAGAGAGCTGATGTGGCTATACTATTATCAGAAAAAATACACTTTAAGACAACAACTGTTATTAGAGACAAAGAAGGACATTTTTGTTTTCCATTGTGCTAAAAGATGGCATAAAGATTTTTAAGCGTACAGTTCAGTAGTGTTAAGTTACATTCACACTGTTGTAAAACATCTCCCAAACCTTTCCATCATGCAAAACTGAAACGCTATACCCATTAAACAACAACTCCCTTTTCCCCTTTTTCCCCCAGCCCTGGCTAACTAACCATTCTACTTTCTGTTTCTATGAATCTGACTGCTTTAGATACCTTATATAAGTGAAATCACAGTATTTTCCTTTTTGTGACTAGTGTATTTCACTTAGCATGTCCTCCTAGTTTATCCATGTAGTAGCATGACAGGATTTCCTTCCTTTTTAAGGCTGAATAATATTCCCTTGTTTGCATATATCACATTTTGTTTATGCATTCATCTGTCAATGAACATTTGGGTTGCTCCCATCTCTTAGCTATTGTGAATAGTGCTGCTATTAACATAGGAATGCTAATATCTCTTCAATATTCTGCTTTCAATTCTTCTAGAGATCTACCCAGAAGTTGAATTGTTGGATCATATGGCTGTTCCCCACCCCCCGCTTTTTTTTAAGATTTTATTTATTTTGAGAGAGAGAGCATGAGCGGGCATATGGGCAGAGGGAGAAAGAGAGAAAGAATCTCAAGCAGACTCTGCACCAAACCCAGAGCTCACCCTGGGGCTCAATCTCACAACCGTGAGATCATGACCTAAGCTGAAGCCAAGAGTTTGATCCTTAATGACTGTACCACCCAGATGTCCCCATCATGTGGCAGTTCTGTTTTTGATTTTTTTTTAAGATTCTCTTTTTTAATATTTTATTTATTTGATAGAGATAGAGACAGCCAGTGAGAGAGGGAACACAAGCAGGGGGAGTGGGAGAGGAAGAAGCAGGCTCATAGCGGAAGAGCCTGATATGGGGCTCAATCCCTTAACGCTGGGATCACGCCCTCAGCCGAAGGCAGACGCTTAACCGCTGTGCCACCCAGGCGCCCCCTGTTTTTGATTTTTTGAGGAACCTCCATACTGTTTTTCATAGTTGCACCATTTTATAATCACATCAATGGTGCACAAGGGTTCCAATTTCTCTACAACCTCACCAACACTTGTTACTTTGTTTTTTACTGTTTCCACCCTAATGGGTGTGAGGTGACAAAGGAGGACATTTTATAATGATAAATGAGTCAATCCATCAGTAAGATATAATAATAAACTTGTAAGTGCCCAACAGTGCAGGAAGCCCCAAAATATGTGAAGGAAAACTAAGAAATAAAGGGAGAAATAAACAATTCAATAGTAATCGTTGGAAACTTCAATACCCACTTTCAATACCAGATAGAACAATTAGGCAGAAGATCAACAAGGACAGGTGACTTAATGCTAAAAACTAACCAGAACTATAAAACATCAAGAAAACACTCAATCCAACTATAGCAGAATATACATTCTTCTCAAGTGCACATGGAACATTCTTCAAGATAGACCATATGTTCAGCAATAAAACAAATCTCAATCAATTAAAAAGACTGAATCACAGAAGTATGTTCTCTGATCAGAAAAGAATGAAAACAGAAATCAGTAAGGACAACAAAGCCGTAAATCTTCTTGACCTTGGATTAGCCATTGGCCTCCTAGCTATGATACCAAAAGCATAAGCAATAAAAGATAAATAAATTGGACTTCATCAAATTTAGTAACTTTGTGCTTCAACGGACACCATCAAGATAGTGAAAAGACAACCCACAGAATGCAAGAAAGTATTTGCAAATCATATTTGGTAAGGGACTTGTATCTAGAATATAGAAAGGATTTTTATAACCCAATAACCAAAACACAATCCTTTTCTTTAAATGGGCAAAAGACACGACATTTCTCCAGATTACACATACAAATTGCCAATAAGCACATGCAAAGATGCTTAATATCATTAGTGATCAGGGAATGTAAATCAAAACCACAATGAGATATCACTTCATACTCACTAGGAAGGCTATAATAAAAAACACAGACAATGACATTTGTTTGCAGGATGTGGGAAAATTCAAACTATTCTACACTTCAATCCTAGTGGCAAGTAAAATAAGCAGCTGCTATGGGAAACAGTCTAGCAGTTCCACAAAAGGTTAAACATAGTTGCTCCACGAACCTAACAGTCTCTCCTGTAGGTATTACCCATGAGAATTGAAAGCATATACCCACAGAAAAACTTGCACACAATCACAGGAGTATTACCCATAACAGCAAGAAGTAGAAACCCAAACGTCCATCAACTGATGAATGGATAAACAAAATGTGGTAAGCCCATGCAACAGAGTATTACGGAACAAGAAACAGAAATACTGGTAATGCCACAATATAAAACTTGAAACGATTATGCAAAGTAACAGAAGCCAGTCACAGAAGACCACATACCGTATAATTCAATTATATGAAATACACAGACAAGGCTAGTCTATAGAGTCATCAAGTAGATCAGTGGCCACCTAGGGATGTGGGAGGAAATGGGGAGTGACTGCTAATAGGCACGGCTTTCTTTTTGGGCTGATGAAAATGTTCTAAAATGAGCTGTGGTGACAAGTGCAAAAATGGATACTACAAATCACAGAGTTGCACACATAAATGGGTGAATTTTCTCTCTACAGAGCTCTTCCACTAAAGAAGAGAAGCACAACGCCAGCACAGTACCTTTCTATAAGTTTTCCCTGGTGTCCAAGTGCTGGGGGAACAAGTGGGCATGTCTTTTCCCTTCTACAGAAATATTAACAGGGTACCTAGGGACTTAACTGTGATTCTCAAACTTCTAAAGAATTAAAAAATAAATTATAACAAAACTCCCTCAAATACTGTGTCGGGATAAGAGCAGTCAATATTTATTCTGAAGATTTACTGCAGATGAGTCAAACTTTATCTCATCTGACACAGATAATGAAGACTTAAAAGTGTTCTGTCATGATCTATTTCTCACTTTTTAATTTTACAGGTTAATCCATACAGCCCTTTGCTACGAGTATGTACATATCAATGAATATATGTCGGGAAATCAACATGTTTTATAAGACTTAATGTATGACACTGTATTTTGGTTTGAGATTGTTTTTTACCATGCACAGATGAATCTTCATCAGCAAACAGATATGGTTCTATTTCTTTCAAGGAACTTCTACCTTCAAGTCGAGCAAGGAGCTTGCAAAAGAAAAAAAGAAAAACTCATTACCTAAAAATATAAAATCTTAGAAATCTATATTTGCACAATTTTCCAAAAGTCTATAAAAAAGACTCATTTAATTTTGAGGATTTGGAGGAAATTATGAACTAGGAAATACAATTTAGGAGAAAAATTGTGTTCATTTATTCAGAAAATATCTCCTTTTTTTATGGATCAAACACTGATGGTATAAAAATGAGTCCCTGCCCTCAGAAGAGCTGATAGTATAGTGTGGGATATAAGACCAAACTGCTAACTGCAAAGTATTTACCTTTCTTACGTGTTACAATTTTCTTTCTCACTATACTTAATACACTTGTTATACAGATACCAGGTTTTAATTTGTTTGCCTACCTATATTGTCAATTTCTTATCTAATAGTTGGAGGGGGCAAAGGAAAAAGGTCGGAAAAAACCACCCTTGAGGAGTTCCCACGTGGATTTGTTGGGTGAACAGAGGCAGGTATGAGGCAGATGTGGCATCAGCCAGGCTGCAGAGGCTGTAAGGAGCACTCTGCACGTAGGTGAACTGTAAGCAGATTTCACCTGCTGGAGCTTGTAGCGCAGAACAGGCAGAAGATAAAGAAGTGCTGAAAGAGCAGAAGCCAGAACACAGAAGGTCTTAGATGCCATGTTCAGGAGCTTATTCTCTGCTTTGTAGACAAGAGCAAGGGATTTTAAGCAATGTAGTGAGAGGCAGTCTGGAAAAGTTAATAGTAGACAGCTGGGGCTTCAGGACCAGACCTGCTAGCTCCTTTCTTTGGGCCTCAGGTTTCTCATCATTCAAGTGATAACAAACAGTATCCCCACCCCCCCAAAGTTGTTGAGGATTCAGGGTATTAAAAAAAAAAGTGCTTGGCATAGAGTAAGCACAATGTACAGCACAAGCTATCGTCATCTGCATTTCAAATAGATTATCTTGGTGGCTAGTAGGGAATGTATCTGAAAGTAACACCAGATATGGAGAGAAGGCTGGAGTGTCACACTAATGTGGAGGAGGAGTGCCCACACCAAGACAAAACTGGTTAGGGTGACAGCAAGCGGAATTGCAAGGCTAATTTAAATGTCAATGAGGGACATGTAATCAAAGCTATCAAAGCTGATTCTCAAGTTTCTAAGCAATCAGCACAGATTTGACAACTCTTCCATACAACAAAAGAAAAAAAGAGCCTATCACAAATGGGAACAAAAGCAGTCACTCTCCTTTTTTAACTGAAACATAAGTTTTGAAAAGATTTCCTGAAGTCATGAAAGGGTTCTATACGTTAATTTAGCAAATGTTTACTGAGTTTCTGTTACATACAATGCACCATGGCAGGTAAAATGCAGACTACAAAGATGAAGATAACCTACCCTCGAAGAACTTGCTGTAACTTATCTCTAGGAGATGATATTTTATTCTGAAACAAAGTAAAGACGGCTCACTACACAAGAGATACAGTGCTCTGAGTTAGACTCTGAAGGTGTATCCGAGGTTAAAACTCTTAAGATATGACCTGTCTTTCTCACTAAGTTGACACTTGCACTGACAGTGCACCAGCGGTGGTGGGTGAAAATGCTGGCACAACCAGGGTAGAGGCATCAAACTGTCCCAGTACACAAGGCATTCTTCACCACTCACAGAAAAAAAACAAGCAAAACTAGTTTTTCACAAGAATGCCTTTGATGAGGCAGTTAAAAGTATTAGTTCTATTAAATCATGACCTCTGAGTACTTTTTAGAATCATTGTGATGACACAGGCCGCATACTAGCAGTAAAGAATTTAACCTTGATCAGAGAGGTCTGGCCTTTGCCCTTGGCTCCTGGGAGGTCATCTTCATGTCTCGGAATATCCTGCCTGATAGAAGTGTCTTTGTTTACCAGGGGGCCTTCGCCACACGAGATGGTCAAACAGTGCGACTTTGGGTTGGGGCTTTGGGTCAACTTGACCTCTGGTATCGGGGGCCCACAGACTGAAGTCAGCTGCTTGGGCAGCTGACTGTGTCTACCTGAGAGAGCCCCAAGAAGACTCTGGACACCAAAGTTCAGGTTAGCTTCTGCAGTTGGGAGACACACACTGATCCTGGGAGAAGTAAGCACCATCCACAACTCCACCAGGAGAGGACAACCGGAAAGTCTGCATTTGGAATTCTCCTGGACTTTGATCCATTACCTCCCCTCCTCTGGCTGTCTTTAAATCGGCATCCTTTCCCTGCAGTAAACCACAACCATGAATATAACTGCTTTCAATGAGTTCTGTGAGTCCTTCTACTGAATTGCTATACCTGAAGGTGGTCCTGGCCTTGCAATTAGTATTAGAGTTGAGTACAGTCTTAGGGATCCAGAACGCGGCAGTTTGTGTCTGAGGTAAAGTCTGCTCCTGGGGACGTCCCCCACTTCACACACAGATGAAGGACTTCTCCAAAATGAAATAGAATCATTTTTGTTTTTTTTTCTTTAGGAAAAGCACTTGTGTTGATTATTTGAGTTGGATGCTTTTTTCATAGGCTACCATTTTATTTGAAAGAATGATTAAAAGACAAGCTTTGATTATACAGACTTGGTATTTGGCAGATATTTTATCGAAAACAAAGAAAGTAAGCTTGTCACTTCAAAAAAACTGACGGTATTTGTTGCCAGTGATAACATTTGAATTTTGGAAAACTCATCCACCACCATGACCTTGACAGCTCCCCAATAGTTAAGGTCCTTTTTGGTGAAGTTGCCAATGTTTTAATGAAAGTGATTTTTAAAAATAATTATTTAACAAAACATGTCCATACTTGAAAGATCTGTGTAATTCAGTGAACCAATATTTCCAAATGACCAATGCACGATGTTAAATTATTCCTGGGTAAAAGATTCACTCCAAATGTAAGACCAATCAATGGTTTTAACGTATGAAAAATTCACTGATATAATTTTATATTCTACGTTGCAATTAACTTTTAGGAAACTACTATCTTCTCAAGTTTTGGTACAGATTCAAAGAAGAAAATCCACAATTCTCTAAAAAGATCTTCAAAAACCTCCTTCTTTTTTCCAACTATTTATCTGTGAAAGGCCAGAGAGTCTTCATGTACTTTAACCAGAACAACATACAGTAATAGATTGGATGCAGAAGAGAACCCAGTCAAGTTCTGTTTAACCAGACAGTAAAAAGATCTACAAATATGTAAAACAGTGTGACTCCTCACATTTTTTGTTTAGGGAAATATAGCTACTTTTCATTAAAATATTTATGATAATATTCAAAGGGGTTATTATTGTCACTTGTATATGAATGTAAATATTTAAAATTCTAAATTTCTCAGTGCAGCTCTCTGTCTGGAGCTCACCTGCTCTGGAGATCTCTCAAGAGTGTTATTTTTAGCTTTAATAAACTTTCTTGCTTCTGCTATTTAATAAATAGACAGGTAAATTTCTCAGTTTCACTGACAGATATAACCCACATAAACAAAAGCTCTTTTGGTGACAGATATTAACTGCACTTATTGTGGTGATCATTTTGCAACATAGACAAATACCAAACCATTATGATGTACACCTGAAGCTAATATAATGTAACTATTATAAAACCAAAAACAAACAAACAAAAAAAAACCCACAAAAAATGCACAAAAGCTCTTTAAAATCCTCAGTAATTTTTGAATGTGTAATGCACTCCTAAAGCCCAAAAGAATGAGAACCACTGAGTTAGAAGACTGAGAGTGCAGCTTGAAGAGCAAGACAGAAACTTTCAGGGACAAGATGGAATAAAATGACTTCAAAATGTTTTAAAAAGCATGTATACAAATAACCAACTATCCTCATGAGAATGATTAACTTAGGAAGTTACTCCAATTGTTTACTCTTATTGTCACTGCTCACAATATTTTAGAATTCTCCACTGTGAGAATTCCTGGTAAGAAAGTATTCCAGAAAGCTTTATATCGGCATGACACTTGGGCAGAGACGGTATTACTCCTCTTACCATATTTCCACTATTATCAAAAAATCAAGTTCAGTTTCAAAGGATGAAAACTTTCCACTACTGAGAATATTCAAAATAATGTTTTACAATGCCAAAGCAGAGTCTGTTTCTCTCTTCCAAATAAATAAATAAATACATAAATAAAATCTAAAAAAAAAAACAAACAAACCACCCTAAAAATATGACATAACCTAATATAGAAATTAAAATTAATGATGTCCAGATTTAAGAAATGAATTGAAAGAAGTCAGATATAATCAATCTGGAGTTTCTGAAGGGCAAAAAAGAGCTTGTTAAGTGTCCAGGGTAAAAGGAACCCAAATAAGTTCTGCTAGACAAGATAGCTTAATCCTTTTAGGAAAGAGTAACACACTGGGCAATCAGAGTTTCGTCATGAATTTTCTTGATTCTCTCAGCAATCTTTCTGAGGCCAAATTTCCTATTTAGGAAAGAATGCACAGTGGACACAATTTTAGTCTACTTGGCAGTTTCACTAATATTGTTAATTAATAGATTTGACATTTGATTTGTAAATCAGTTTCTGCTAGGTTTTATTATCATAACAATAGTCATCTACTAATAGCTACTATTTGTGCTGTGGTATCATCAGTACATAATTTATATACATTATCTCTTTTAATTGTTACATTAACTCTATTTATTATCATTCTATTTTTCAGATGAGAAAACTGGTAGATGCCAGAGCTAAGATTTAAGAGATCCCTTCTGGCTCCCAAAGCCTGGAGTTCTTCTCCTGTCCTCAGAGTCAGTATCACCGAGTCTAATAAAATTTGAGTACAGAGATGAAACGGTTCTGCACCTACGAAGCTGATGATCGAACTGATCTGAGATCCTGTCTAGGCAATCACCGGGCCTCTTTCAACCATCTCTGTTCGTACTCCCTCCAACAGCAACAAGGAGCCCAAAATGTTTTCAACAGCAGCATTACTACCATAACAAGTATATCATCTGCAAAGGGGGAAATACTCAATTGTACAGACATCCACTGGTAAACATTTCAGCCAAGTCGAATGTATCCCAGGAGCTGAGTGAGGTGCTAGGGATATACAGATGTAGCGGACACAGTTCCTATCTTCAAAGAATTTGATAGGGTAGAGTCAGAAGGTTACGAAAGTACAATAAAGTATTGTAGCTGCTACAACAGAAATACAAGCAGGGTGTTGCAAAGGTGTGTGAACCTGACTAACGCCATCTTGGACAAATCATCCCCGAGGACCAGTCAGGGACCTGGGACCTCCTGGAGCACAGCACCCCTCCCGACATCGTTTCCTTTTGTTTAACCACACCCTTAAGTACACCCTTGGGCATAATATCCTTGACCTACCCGGGAGCTCTGACTATGACACACAGCCATTAAACACTCTCCTCTTGGGTGGTCCTGAGGCAGCACTCCCAACCCCAGGGCTAGAAAAGCAGGTCTTCAGGGAGGTGGGGTTGCAGAGGTTTACTCATCTTGAGGCTGCCTGCAGACAGGCTCAGTCGGGAAGTCCCCTTAACAAGCCACTTCACATCCAGCTGGACTTGTCAGCCTTTCTCTTCAGTCTCAAACGGTCAGTTCTAATTTGGGGGCGGCACCCTTAATTTTGAATGAGAGATTTAGCATACAGTTCTTTTAAATACATAAAAAATGTGCATTGATAGAGAAACGCTTTTTTTCTTTCCACATGGAATGTCCTTTGCCTATTTTTCGTTTAAATTTCTAAGGCCAAGACTATTGAACAAACGACAATAACATACATTCTTCAAGGCCACCTCCTTCCACGAAGGTATTACTATACTTAACACATTACCAGCCTGTCTTCCCCATCTGTAAGTAAAAGCTCAAAAGGAAAAGAATCTATTTTGGCTCACAATGAGCTCCAAAAAGCTTTTGTTTGGCAGAAACTCAGGAGCTGCCTGTTAAATTAAAGGTAAACAGGGCATAGGTAGGCAGGCTTGGGAAGGATGGAGAGTGTAAAGAACCTCAAACTATTTCGATTTTCATGTCTGGACAGTCTGCAAACTTCTACCAAACAAAAGTCCAGGAGTATTCATGTCATCGAAGGGCTTCATACTAACAAAACTCCATTTCCAGTGCAACCGTATACCTTCAACACCTAGTAAGTAGAATACCTTACCATACAGATGTTTTTAAAGACCATTTAGTTGTGGAAGCTTACACGAGCAGAAAGAAGAACTTAAAGATCAAACCAACCAGAAATGAATGGCATTAAGGTAAATAAATATATACACACATATATTTAGTTCATCTGGATAAAGACTCATTTCCCCTGATCTTTTGTAAATAAATCTGTCTGCAGAAAGGCCCCAGCAGCAGGGCTGCAAGCGAGTTAAGTATAAAAGGCTACCTAAAGGGGCTCCTGGGTGCTTCAGTCAGTTAAGCGTCTGCCTTCGGCTCAGATCATGATCCCAGGGTCCTGGCCCCCACATCAGGCTCCCTGTTAAGCTTCTCCCTCTGCCTCTCCCCTCAGTTTGTGCTCTCGCACTCTCTAATATATAAAATCTTAAAATAAAAAAATAAGCTACTTAAAAAGCAAACATTCTAAACCAAATATTCCCACCCCTGCCCCGTAAGAGGCCTGGATTTCCCATCTACAAAATGAATACAATTCTTAGTTTTATTACTCACAAGTAGAGGAAATTCAGGCAAAAACGTGTAACTATAACACAGGGAACTAAGAGAGGAGCTGAAATAAGGAAGCAAGGGAAGCAGCAGCTAAGTGAATATGTACGTGACTGACGCAAACTTTGGCTCTCATGGTAGTTCTACAAATTAGAGGGCCAATTCCTCTCACATGGGAAATTAGACTCCTCTGCAACTTTGATAATTCAACTGTCCTTCAGGGCAGAGTACTAGGTCTGGCTCTTCAATCAAGCTTGAAGAAGAACTAATGCAATCATCCTGTAAGAGGAAAAGGAAAAACAGGTAATACAAAGTAAAGCAGGAACTCCTATATACACCTGACAATTTAAGCAGCATGAATTTAAGTTTTTAATACCAGTTAGCTAACACAGTGTTGTATTAGCTTCAGGTGTACAATATAGTAATTCAACACTTCCATACATCACCCTGTGCTCATCACAAGGGCGCTCTTAATCCCCATCACCTGTTTCACCCATTCCTCCACCCTCCTCCCCTCTGGTAAGCATCAGTTTGCTCCCTGTAGTTAAGAGTCTCTGTCTTGGTTTGTCTCTCTCATTTTTTTCCCCTTTGTTTTTTAAGATTTTATTTATTTATTTGAGAGAAAGAGAGCATGAGCTGAGGGGGGAGGGGAGGGAGAGAGGGCAAGCAGACTCCCAGCTGAGCAGGGAGCCCAATGCAGGACTTGATCTCAGGACCCTGAGATCATTACCTGAGCTGAAGTCAGACGCTTAACGGACTGAGCCACCCAGATGCCCGTTTCTTTTATTTCTTAAATTCTTGAATGTAACCACATGGTATTTGTCTTTCTCTTACAGACTTATTTTGCTTAGCACAGTACTCTCTAGCTCCATCCATGTCACTGCAAATGGCAAGATTTCATTATTTTTTATGGCTGAATAATATTCTGTTGTATGTATATACCACCTCTTCTTTCAACATTTGTCAATCGATGGACATCTGGGTTGCCTCCATATCTTGGCTATTGTAATCAATGCTGCTATAAACACTGGGGTGCATGTATCCCTTTGAATTAGTGTTCTTGTATTCTTGGGGTAAATACTCAGGAGTGCGACTGCTAGATCATAAGGTAGCTCTAGTTTTAACTTTTTGAGGACCCTCCATGCTGTTTTCCATACTGGCTGCCCCAGTTTGCATTCCCATCAACAGTGCACGGGGGTTCCTTTTTCTCCACATCCTGGCCAAAACCTGCTGTTTTCTGTGTTGTTGATTTTAGCCCTTCTGAAGGTGTGTAAGCAGCATTAATTTCTAGCAGAATTTTTAAGGACTAAATTTTAAATTTATGATATCCCACAAATTAGTAATTCCATTAAATGCATTCTTCAAATTTCATCAGTAAGTTATATCAAACTTTCAAATTTTCATTTAGATTAAAAAAAAAAACAAATATAGGGGTGCCTGGGTGACTCGGTTAAGCGTCCAACTCTTGATTTCAGCTTAGATCATGATCTCAGGGTCATGAAATCAAGAACCCTATCAGGCTCCAATCTCAGTGAGTCTGCTTGAGATTCTCTCCCTCTGCCCCGATTGCACTCCCTGCCTCTCAAATAAATAAAATCTTTTTAAAAAATCATATACGTGCATTGTCCCAGAATGAAACTATAAGGCACAAAATCAAAATTACAGGAGCTTAATGTTGGCAGAACACTTATTGTCACCTTGCATATGAGGAACTCTGCTGGAGAAACACTTCTGGCATATTCTATCCTCCTCTCATTCTCTCTTCCCCAGGGAGGATTTTCTAATGGGTTATTTTAAGAGCAGGTACTAGACACCCATGGATCATCCCCTTCCTCCCTCCCAACGGCTTTCCTATAGGAACTACACACTCTGCTGTGTTCCTATTTTTCAGCCTAAAAGGAGAGCGCACTCAGAAATGAGCATTTGACAACATAAGTTGGCTGATAACCTTGACAAGAGAATTTTAGTGGTACAGCCGAGACAGAAGACTGATCACACCATGGGCGAGAGTGTGAATGGGAGATAAGGAAGTGTAGGCACAGAGCACAAACTCTTTGCTGTGTGGAGGAGTAAAGGAATACAGCTGGATGGGCGCAGACGTCTAGGGAGGTTTTCTGCTTCGCATTTACTGTTCTATGTTAGGATACTAATGGAAATGATTGGTGGAAAAGAAAATGAAAAATGCATAAGACAGGGATGCCTGGGTGGCTCAGTCGGTTTTAAGGGTCCTGGGACAGAGTCCTGCATCAGACTCCTTTCTCAGCAGGTAGTCTGCTTCTCCCTCTGCCTGCCATTCCCCCTGCTTGTGCTCTGACAAATTAAAAAAAAAAAAAAAAATGCAGAAGACAAAAAAATGACCATAGGACTGGGAACATCTGTAGCAGTGAGGTCCTTGAGGAGGAATGTGATGGAAAAAATCCATGTCACAACTGGAGAAGTTGCACTTTTTTTTTTTTTTTTTTTTTAAAGAATTTACTTATTTATTTGAGAGAGCCCGTGCTTGAGTGCCCATGGGGTGGAGGGAGAAGCAGAAAGGGAGGAAGAAAGAATCCCAAGCTGACTCCCAGCTGCACATGGAACCCGAGGTGGGGGGTGGCCCCCCTCCAACCCCCACCCCAGTTCGATCTCACGATCCTGAGATCATGATCTGAGCCAAAACTAATAGATGCTTAACCGAAAAAGCTACCCAGTTGCCTCGCAGTTGCAGTTTCTTTTTTCTTTTTTTAGAGTTTATTTATTTATTTGAGAGAGTGAGAGAAAGAAAGCACAAGAGGCGGGAGGGTCAGAGGGAGAAGCAGACTCCCCACTGAGCAGGGAGCCCAATTGGGATGATTGGTACCCGATCCCGGGATTTCAGGATCATGACCTGAGCAGAAGGCAGTCGCTCAACCGACTGAGCCACCCAGGTGCCCTCAAAGTTGCAGTTTCTTAGAAGCAAAAATATTTATTCTATCTTAAGGAGGAAATTCAGAGAAAAGCAGTGCATATATTATCAAGATAGACTTCATGAAAAAGCAGGACTTGCTATATTAATATCTGGTAAAGTAGACTTCAGAGGAAAGAAAATTCCTAGAGACAATGAGGGACTTTACAGAATGAATTATAATAAAAGTATCAATCCACCAAAAAGTCATACGGTCCTAAATGTGTACGTTATCAATCAGAGCCTCAAAATACACGAAGCAAAACTAAGTAATACAGGTTAAAGGAGAAACAGACAAACCCACAATTATAGTCGGGACCTTAAGGTGACCTCTCAGCAAGGAAGAGACTTACAAACAGAAAAATCATTAAGGATACGGAAGATCTGAACACACAAGATCTGACTCATGTATATAAAACACTGCACCCAACAACAGAATATACATTTTTTTCAAGTGCCCAAGGAACAGTCATCAAGACAGATCACACCCTGGGCCATAAAACAAACCTCAACAAACTTAAAAGAACTGAAATCATACAGCGTATGTTCTCTGACAATGATGGACACAAACTAGAAATCAGTAACAGAAATACAACAGGAAAAATTAAGGGATTTCCTGTAATTTTTTTGTTTTTTTCAGTGACACATGAAGCAAGGCAGAGCGAGGGGAGAGGGAAGAGGAGAAAGGTAAGAAATTTATCCACTAAAGAAACAATTATTGAGTGCCAACTGTGGGCTAAACATTGTTCTCAATACTAGGACTAAAGGCATAAACTCAACAGACAACAAAGTCTGCTCTCATGACCTTTAAATTGATATAAAGTGTCAGGTAGGATAAGAAGAATAAACAGGGTAAAAAAATAAAGATTAACACTAGGCAAAAAATGGGTTATTTTACTGTAAACTGTAGTCAAATGCAGGTCTTTAAATCAAGGGTTCATTATTAAGTTTTCCACTCGCTACCTGGCCTACCATAATTCCATCTCTAGAATCTGTTAAAAGAAAATATTTTTTGCAACTTTATTTTCTTGGAAGACACTGTATGAAATGTCTTTTCCCTACTACTCACAAAATGTAGGAATGGATAGCTGTTTTTTAAAGCTGTAATTCTAGTGAATTAAAATTTTAAAGTATTGTACTTGTTTCTTGGGCTAGCTTGTGACTTCAGGCATCTTCCTCAACACAATGCCTCCAAGCAGAATCCATAGTACTGTAGCGTAATGTGCAAAGGAAGAAAATTGTGTCCAAACAAATTAAGCACTAGCCACTGAGTGCCCAAAAACACTTAAAGGAAGAGTTTCACTCAGCTGGTTTTGTTAACAAAAAGGAAAATAAGGTAGCACCTACTGCTCAGCTCCCTATTCTCCCCTCCAACACTCTGTACTCCAAAGTGATATGAGCCAGGCAATCTGGCTTAGGGTCTCCATGCAGACATGGCAGGCCAAGGATATGTTGCTAAATTTTTTGTTCAATGATTTGGCTGTGCTGGGCTCCCATTTTTTATTTTTAAGATTTTATTTATTTATTTGACAGAGAGAGAGGGGGAGAGAGAGCAAAAGCAGGGGGAGCTGCAGGCAGAGGGAGAGAGAGAAGCAGGCTCCCCACCAAGCAGAAAGCCAGATGCAGGGGCTTGATCCCAGTACCCTGGGATTGTCACCTGAGCCTAAGGCAGATGCTTAACTGGCTGAGCCACCCAGGCACACCAGGGCTCCCATTTTTCGGATACTAGGCTTATTCTGACTGCAAAAGTCATCGTGTTTAACCTTCGTTTCAAATGTTCATCTAAGTAAGTAAACTGTAGTGGTTCTTATACAAGCAGTGGCTCTACTCTTAAGGAGCAAGGTTTGGTAACTATGGCCAGTAGGTCAAATCCAAAAGTTTAAAAATAAGTTTTATTGAACACAGCCATGCTAATTTGTTCACCTCCCTATGGATGCCTTCATATTAGAACTGCAAGGTAAAGGGATTCTGACAGAGACGCCCCCCTGGCCTGCAAGGCCTAAATACTATCCGGCCCTTCACAGGAAAAGTTTGTTGACTCCTCTTAAGAGTAATACTTCTCGGGTGCCTGGGTGGCTCAGATGGTTGGGCGTCTACCTTCAGTTCAGGTCATGATCCCAGGTCCTGGGATGGAGTCCCATGTCGGGCTCCCTGCTCAGTGAGGAGCCTGCTTATCTCTCTGCCTCTCCCTTCCTTTTGTTCTAATAAATAAATAAAATCTTATTTTAAAAAAGAGTATTGCTTCTCTCCCTCACCTGTGTAAGAGATCCTTCTTAACACACCACTATTTCTCAGGGCTCACTGCCCAACTCTGCTATCCCTCACTAGCTTTGTTCCAACTATTCAGAACTACCTGCAGTTCCCCTAAATAAGCCGCTCTGAAGGCAGAACCCATGTTAATTGCTACTCTCTTTGACCGCCACCCCCTCCTTGCCAAACTGATTTCACATGGTTTTTAAAACTTCAGTCATCTCCTCCTCCTCAGTCTTCCGTGATGCCTGCCCTTCTATTGGACAGCATGCTCTTCTACACGTGCGGCGATTTTTTTTTTTTTTAAGTCGGCCTCCCTTCCTAGTTCTTCAATGGCACAAGTTGTTTCTTTTGTTTCTTACTCCAGTTCCTTAACCAGCGGCTGACACATAGTTAAGTACTTGATACTTCTTGGTTCAATTCCTGAATAAATTCTTGCAGGACGTCAAACAGTTGGCGTGTTTCTGGAGATACTTAAGCAGGAAATGCAAGCTGGGAGAGCCAGGGCTTGATGCCATAAGCAGAGACGGAGAGACTCGAGGGAGAAGTGGAGGCAACTTACTCAAATACTCAAATACCGATAAACGTCCATAAATTCTCCAACGGGCAATCCCTTTTCCCCGCTTCTGTTGCCTGGCTTACCATTTCTAACCGCAGTCACCGTGTGACAGCTTTGGACCGTCAGCCTAGCGAGCAGAGATTAGGAACTGCACACCTACCTCCGCACGCAGTGGGGGTGTTTTCCTCCGCCTCCCTTCAGAGCGCGCGCGTTAGCCTGCCCATCTCAGAAGACCCCCAGGTCCCGGGGGCTGGCTCCCGGTGTAAAGGTGGGAGGGTCGGCCGGGGTGCTGGAGTCCGGCGCAGCTCGCCTTCCCTCAGCCGAGCGCCCCCCGCCAGGACACCCGCGCCGCCTTCCCCGCCCTCCCGGCTCCCTCGCCCGCCCACCGCCCTGTTCTCATCTCCCTCGCTCCCGTCCCAGACTCGGCGGCTCTCACCTCCGTCCCAGACTCGGCCCTGCGGAAGTCACTACACATCGCCCCGAAGGCTGGGCGAACCAGACACTCAACTTTCCCGCCACCAGCGCCATTTACCGCGAGCGGCGGAGGCCAGACAGCCAGTCAAACGCGCTGACCCGTTGACCCAGGCTGGAGCCTGCGCACTACGCCCGCCCTCAGCCAGGGAGGCGGCGGGCATGCGCAGTAGTGTTTACGGGCGCACCTCGCCCAAGTGACGTCAGACCCCGTCTCCTATGAGACCCGGAGATAGCTGGTGATTTTTTTCTTCTCTCATAAACTTCAGTTCGTTTTTATTAGATAAAACTAGCAGCATGTTCTTCCTTCCTTCCTTCCTTCCTTCCTTCCTTCCTTCCCTTTCATTAAGTTTTATTGAACACAGCCATGCTAATTTCCTTTTCTCCTTTTCTCTTTTCTTTTCTTTCCTATAAACAAAGCAGTTACTGAACACGCAGGGCTTTTTGTCCGTTTGTGGGTTAAAAGCCTCTGGCTGGCTATACATGTGATTCATGCTTAATTCTGAAAACAAAGAATTACACTAAGTTTGAAATAATTATTATAATAAAAGTAATTACAGCTAACACTTAGAGTGCTTAGTATGTGTCCTTAGTGCTTTACATGTAATAATTCATTTAATCCACGCAGTCCTGTAAGGTAGCTACTGTTATCCCCATTTTACAGATGAGGAAACTGAGTCACAATTTTGGCGGGCATTACTCTGATGACCAGAGTGTAGTGACTCAGCACATTAATGGGAAATAGGAAAGAAAGAGCATGAGTACAAACAGTTCTTCAAAGAAACTTGGTTGTGAAAGAAGGAGATACAGTAACAAGAAAAATCAAGGAAGAGTCTTTTAAGAAGGCAAAGCCTCGGCTATGTTTAAATGCTGACAGCTGTGGAAACTGACTGGTTAAAGAAAGAGAAGGAATACTTGATGGAGCCAGGACCTAAAGACGATGCAGGGTGCTGGTATAAGAATCCGCTTCAGCTGTAGGAGGGTATCTCTTTCAGTGTGAGTAGAGACAAGGGTTGAGAGTGGGTGCAGATGCAGATACATTTGGGGGATGGGAAGCTCAAAGAGCTTGAGGAAGGTTGAGTCTGAGGTAGAAAGCAAGGTAGTAGAAATCCAAGACTCCTCTTGTGAGAGTTGAATTCCTCTTGTGAAAGTAAAGTGTGTGCCTAAGTTGACTGCCTGAATTAATGTTACCATCTACAGGTTCTGCCAAAAACCTTCCTCAGAAATCCATTCTTGGTTCATTCTGTACACAGAGCATCAGTGATAGACCTAAGTATCCTACCACTATAGACTATGGCAGTAATTATTTTAACCAGGATGATTTTCCTTAACACTTACTGTCTACAATCACATTTAATACACAACATATATTAGTACTATTCTTTCATTGCACAGAGCTTTTCTCCCTGAGTTACAATTTTCTTGAATTTCAAGATAAATTTTCTGAAATCATTATGGATTTTGGCATCAGATACATGTAGAATTTTAAAATCTGGTTCTGTCACTTATGACCATGATACACATTGCTTACCACCCTGGACCTCAGTCATTGTTGTGTTGTGGTGATGAAACTATGTACTTAAAAGAGCCAGCACAGCATCTAGCACAAAATCTTGATTCCCTTCCTACCTCCCCATCTTTCTTAGATCATATCCTAACATAGTGCCAAAGATACAACAAATACTCCAAACCCATCTCCTGTTTACCATGATGGCAGTGATTAGGGCTAGATTAAGAGATGAGCTTGTCTGGCAGTTGTCCAGAGTGGTACATCATAAAAGCTGCTAAAACTTCTCTATGTACTAAAATATCACAGGAATATGAGATGGAAAAAAACGATTTTTAATTGCAACTCTTCTTAAGCAGGATACTGTATATGGTTGGGAAGAAAAGACACTTGGAAAAATGGTGAAGCAGGCATCATAAAGGACAGGCTTGAGGAACAGAGAATTACTATGTGTAGGTTTAACTGATTGGGATGGAAGGTAAGGTAAGCAAGCTGGTGCATTACCACCACCACCACCATTCACCTCCTCTGCCTTCTCCCCACCCACTCCCACACAAAGAAGCAAGATTGTGAATCTCTAAAAATATGTCAGCAAATATTGAAAATGCATCCTTTAGAAGATGCGCCAACTTACTTGCTCCCCTAGGCAAGTCTGCAAATCTTGATATAATTCTGATGGTATTGATGGTAGTGATGGATTATGCTATAACCCCTTTTGAACTGGGGTCCAGGATTAGAAATATGAAGTCTAGTTTTTCTAATTCTGCAAGATATCCAAGACATTTGTGCAATGAACAGCTATGGAAGATAGATAACAGTGTCTCCCTCAGGAGCAAAGTCCTGCTTACTGTCCATTAGAAAAGATTTGGGTCCCCTGAGCTGAAATGTCCTACCACTCCATGTGCAGGCATTATCTTACCCCTTCAAATTACCTGTGCTTACTGGGGCTCTTGGAACCAGTGTAATGAGGTGCTGATATTCTGGCTGCTGGTATGGACTCTTGTGTCTTTTTTTCTTTTTTTAAGATTTATTTATTTATTTATTTATTTATTTATTTTAGAGCGAGAGAGTGTGTGTGTGTGTGTGCAAGCAGGGGGAGGGGCAGAGGGAGAGGGAGAAAGAGAGAGAGAATCTCATACAGAACCCCGCTGAGCATGGAGCTGGACACAGGGCTTGATCCCTGGACCCTGAGATCATGATCTGAGCTGAAATCAAGAGCTGGATGCTTAACCCACTGAGCCGTCCAGGCGCCCCATGACACTTATGTCTTTTATCAGCACCCATGAAATTGTGGTAGACTAACTCATTAGCTTGCAGGAAGAGTAAAATCTCAGGCTCTGTGTAGTTTTTGATGATCTGCACTAAGCAATCTGTAACAGGATAAATTTAAGATTTTGAGTGAGCAAAGGAGAAGTTCAGAGAAGCAGGAATTTAATTGTAATTGAGAAAGGCAGGATTTACCAAAATAGATGAGCATGTCTTTCATTCTGACTGAAAGGTTTTTTATGCCTTGTTAAGCTTTCCTGATAAAGTTTTGGGCCTCATCTCTAGGATTTGAGAAACTAGAAATTTAGTCCTGCTAATGGTAATGCCCACTTTTTGGTTTCTAAGAGGCAAGAATCTGGAACTAATAGTATTGGCCATTCATAACAAGAGGAAAAACTGGAATGAAAAAATTTCATGAAAAGATGTATTTTCACCCATCTATTCTTTAAAAAGCTGATGTAATATCATATACTTATGAAATATTTCTCATAGATAATACTAAAATTGTTCGTAGTATAAATTAGAATGTTTTTGGTTGCAAGTCACAGAACACTCAACTCTTACTGATTTAAATAACAAATGAGAGGGCTGCTTGGCTGGCTCAGTCAGTAGAGTGTGCAACTCTTGATCTCGGAGTTGTGAGTTCAAGCCCCATGTTGGGTGTAGAGATTACTTAAAAATAAAATCTTAAAAAAGTAATAATAAATACATAAATAAATAAAGAGATTTATTGGGTCACACAGATAAAAGTCCAGATGTGAGACAGGCTTCAAGGTTAGTTTATTGAGCAGCTGAATTACGCAAACAAGTACCTAGTTTCTTTTTTCTCTTGTCAGATTCATATTCTCTACCTTGGCCCTTATAGGGCAATGTGTCTGCACCTGAAATATGAATGCATCCAGGGAATAAGGTTGGGCTGGTTAGCCGGGGCCTGATCCACATGCTCCGCCCCCAGACCCAGGGTTGGAGGTGTATTCTTTCAGGGTGTCTGCGCTCTGTGTAAGGTGTGGGTGACAGTAAATAACAAAGCAACAACAACATCCCAGTAGTTAGGAGAAGTGGGAGTGGGTGCTGGGGAGGCACCCCTATCTCATTGTATCCTCCATAACGAGGACACATATATACAAAGCCACGTGTCTAGGTCATCCTCTCCTCCATTCCATTCACGTCTCTACAAAGCAAATCTTTCCTTATATATAAGAAAATCAATATTTGAGAAAGAAGCCTTTACAATTGAATAGCTGCCCTGGGCTGGTTGAGTTTCTCGGTCCTCACACTGTTCCTCATGAAGATTGCGTGTCAGCTGAACTAGCTTAGTTCATTAAGTGCACACCTGTTTGTACGGGCCATCCTGCACAACATGGTTTTGGAATTACCTCAGTTTTAATGTTCTAGAGGTATCACTTCTTTTATAAAAGAATGTTCAAGGGGCGCCTGGGTGGCTCAGTCAGTTAAGCGACTGCCTTCGGCTCAGGTCCCGATACCAGGGTTCTGGGATCGAGCCCCACCCCATGTTGGGAGGGGCTCCCTGCTCAGTGGGGAGTCTGCTTCTCATTCTCCCTTCGGTGTTCCCCCTGCTTGTGCATGCTCTCTCTCTCTGTCTCTCTCTCTGTCAAATAAATAAATAAATCTTAAAAAAAAAAAAAGAATGTTCAAGGTGCTCTCATAGCTTGTTGGTGGAAATGCAAACATGTGCATTCTTTATGGAGGGGAATTTGCTAGTACCTAACAAAAGTACACATTCATTAACTTTTTGACACAGCAATCCTACTTCTAGGAATTTGTCCTAACGTCATACCTCTAATTCCATATGGAGATTTAAAATCCATAATCAATTCTGCCCTATGTCTGTGATGCTGGGTATAGCTCTAACTTCCATGAGATGGTAGCCTCCACTTCTTTCCCTGGGAAGTGAGGGATTTGGACTAGATGATAGCTCCCATTTATCAAAAGCCAACTATGGTGCAGACACTCTGCCTATTGTTCTATTGTATGATTCCCAACCCTTTCTTGCAAGGTATTCATTATACCCTCATTTTATAGGTGAGAACTTTGAGGCTCAGAGAGGTTTAACCATCATACAGACCTCCAGCTAGTAAACCCAGGTTTACCTGACTATAAAGCCTGAGGTCTTCCTAACACATTAAGTTGCTTCCAGAAGATGCAAAGGGTCTAAGGCCTTTCATAACTCTAGGTTCTGTGATTCTCTATGATTAAGAAAGGAATCAACAGGGGCGCCTGGGTGGCTCAGCCAGTTAAGTGTCTGCTTTTGACTCAGGTCATGATCCCAGAGTTCTGGGATTAAGTCCCGCATCGGGCTCCTGGCTCAGTGGGGAGCCTGCTTCTCCCTCTGCCTGCTGCTCCCCCTGCTTGTGTTCTCTCTCTCTGACAAATAAATAAATAAAGTCTTCAGAAAAAGAGAGAGAGAGAGAAAAAAAAAGGAATCAACATGTCCACCAAGGTACTAATAATTTATAACCTAAGCATTCAATCCCTTTTCCTGTGGGAATTAACCAGCAGCCAAGTGAGTATCGCGTTCGCTAACCCGAAAGTCATCGTCACCTCCACCTTTCCCTTTCTTATATACCTCGGGGTAGTTCATTGTACTTTTTTGGCTTGTGACCAGCTCTGTGCTCCTGCAAAGTCCTGCTCTGGTTTCATTGATTTGTTTATTCCCTTTTAGTCCCATTTCTTACTCTTTATCTCATCCCTGGCTAGGCAATTACTCTTAAGTGTTCTAGATGTGTACTTGAGTTTGTAGGTTGCTTACAAAATAGTTTTGTTTGAGTATGTACGGGTTTGTGATTCACAGAGAGACGTGTGCTCATTCTTTGTCCTGGCTGGGATCTGAGACTCTCAAACCCATTTCTTGTTCTTTCCTGCTCTGCTTTATATCACGGGGCCGTGCATGGCGCAGTGAGGCGGGGCATGGGCTGAGCTTTGCTAGCTGCATTTCCAGGTTCCCTAGTCAGCTCCTGGTTGAGTTTAGTCAGTGGGAGGCACCAGTAGGTGATAGGAGGATGGGGGAAGGGAGAAACTGATGTGTGCTCCTTCTCCGTCTTTTTTAGGAACTCCTGCAGCAACTGTGTCTTCTCCAGAGCTCCAGTTCCCACCGAACAGCCCTGCCATAGTTCCAGCTTTTAGAGAGTGACCTCAGCCCCTGGACTTAGGTCACATCACCTCCTGCCCTTGTCCCTCCCACTCTAGTGGTAGAGATGACTCCCTGCTGTTACAAAAGCCTAGGCTTCACCTGTCCTGTTTGGTTTCTTAAATGTTTCGTCATCCGTGTAACCAATTTCTCATATTAAATTCTCTCTGCTTTAAAATACTTAATGTGTGGGGGCGCCTGGGTGGCACAGCGGTTAAGCGTCTGCCTTCGGCTCAGGGCATGATCCCGGTGTTATGGGATCGAGCCCCACATCAGGCTCCTCTGCTATGAGCCTGCTTCTTCCTCTCCCACTCTCCCTGCTTGTGTTCCCTCTCTCGCTGGCTGCCTATCTCTCTGTCAAATAAATAAATAAAATTAAAAAAAAGTAAAAAAATATAAAATACTTAACGTGTGATCTGTCTTCCTAGTTAATTCTCGGGAGATGCACTCAGTTTTTCCCTTGTTTTAAGGTCCAGCTCTGTTCCTATTTGTCCGTGTCACTCTCTTGCTGTACATGGTGGTCTACACTGTACCCACTACCTTGTGCTTATCTTAGTTATCTGTGTCCTCCATAACTAAAGTGTCTCCAGCTCCTGCTCCCACACACAGCACTTAGATGAACATTCACTATGTTTGTTCCCCTACAGATCTTTTGTGAGAATTTTTCTGTAATATAGCCTTGGCATGGGGTGGCTGGGTCATGAATACATTAACTTGACTCAGTTCTGCTAGGTTGGTGGACAGAATTTCCTCCTTCCCCATATCCTCAATGCTTAGCATCCAATTTTTTGCCTTACTTATTAAATTTCACAATAATATTATTCAATAGCAGAATTAATGAACAATTTTTGAATGCTGTACCAAATACCAGCCACCTTACTTAGTTTCTTCTTTACTTCTATGGGTAAGTGCCAGGTGAAGGAACAAAGGATCAGAGAGGTTGAGCAACTTTCCCAAGGCCACATAGCTAAGAAGTTGCAGGGCGGGATTACTGTCCAGTATTGCATACTGCTTTTACCTCAGCGTTGATGCTCCTGTTTATACATGAAGAACCGAGACTGGAGAGATGACATAAGTTACAGGATGACATTTGCATAGCTGGTAAGAGTTGGGGATGATTTTGACCTTGGGTCTGACCCAGAGCCGGTGCTCTTGACTTCACACACCACCACCCAGCAGGCACCATGTCTGGGACAACAGAGAACCAGGGCAGTGACCTTGTAGTCACAAGCCAGTGAGGCTTCTCAATTCTCTAGGTCACACCAACAGAACACCAGCAGATAATTGGGTTCACCAACAGAACACCAGCAGAAGTAAAATTGCCCTAAATTGAATTAAATTGCTTTAGGAGGTGAAAAGATTGAGATCAGCATCTATGTTAGAATAAGAGTTTTGAGGAGTCTGGACTTGTAAAGCCCCAGGTACTGGAGCTCACCAGTTGACAACATTCATTCCCCAGTTAAAAGGCTTTTGCCAAATCAAAGCCATAGTGAGATGCCACTTCACACCCACCAGGATGGCTAGAATAATATAAGCAAATAAATAATAAATAAATAACAAGCATTGGTGAAGATCTGGAGAAATGGAATCTCTGTGTATTACTGGAGGGAACATAAAATGGCTCAGCTTCTGTGGAAAACAGTCTGGCCATCCCTCAAATCTTAAATGTAGAGTTCCCATGTGACCTAGCATGTCCTCTCCTGGATCTGTACCCCAGAGAAGTGAAAACCATTGTGCACACAAACATTTGTATGCTAATGTTCATAGTAACATTTTTCATAATAGCCACAAAGCAGAAACCACCCAAATATCCATCAATTGATGGGTGAATAAATAAAATGTGGTATATTTGTACAATAGAATATTATTTGTCAATAAAAAGAAATGCTGATTTGTGTTACAAGCCGTACAAACCTTGAAAACATTGTGCTAAGTGTTAGAAACCAGTCACAAAGGACACATAGTGTATGTTCCATGTATATGAAATGTCGGGAATAGGAGAACGTAGAGACAGAAAGTAGATTATTGGTTGTCTAGTGCTGGAGGGTACGGGGGAGTGTTGGTGGGTGAAGACTAACGGGATCAGGGTTTCTTCTGGGAATAATGACAATGTTCTAAAATTGATGGTGTGCTGGGTGCACAACTCTTGAATCAGCTAAAAGCCTTTGAACTGTGCACTTTCATGTGAACTGTATGCATGTGAGTTTCTCAGGAACGCTGTCAAAAAAGACTATGAGATTAAGACTTTCAGAGAAACGGATGTTGGGAATGGACTAGGATGACATTATCTTCTTTATTTACAAAACTGACATTTTATTAGCTTTATGCACAATTAATTATACAGACCTCAATTCCAGAAGAAATTTGTACTTCTCGTTTAACTAAAAGACTTCTTTTTTACCCATCTGTATGTCTCTTCAGGGTCTTATCGGATGGGGTTTCCAATTCCCTCTCTTTTTCCTTTTCATTTATATTTATAGACATATACGAAAAGAGTTGTTATAATAAAAACCTGTTATATAGATGAAGATGGAAATAATAGATGGAATTCTGCCACCTTTTTAGGTAAAAAAAAAATTCAAAGAAAGGTCCAAGAAAACTATCCAGACTGATTTGAATAATGATTTTAGGGGAGCAGTTTTCAGAATTTTGGAGCTCAGGAGAACTTTACACTCTTAAAAATTATTAAGGACTCCAAGGAACTTTTGTTTATTTGGGTTATATCTAATGATAATCACTGTATTACAAATTAAATTGAGAAATTCAAAAAATTATATTTGTTCAACCTGTTACATGTCAACATATTTTATTTAAAAAATATTTTCTAAAATAAAAAATTGGGGTGCCTGGGTGGCTCAGTTGGTGAAGCTTCTGCCTTCGGCTCAGGTCATGATCCCAGTGTCCTGGGATCAAGCCCCACATCCGGCTCCCTGCTCAGTGGGGAGTCTGCTTCTCCCTCTCCCTCTGACCAAACCCCCTGATCATGCTCTCTCTCCCTCTCTCTCTCCCCGCAAAATAAAATAAAATAAAATAAAATAAAATAAAATAAAATAAAATATTGATGAGGAGCGCCTGGCTAACTCAGTCAGCAGAGCATGCAACTCTTGGTCTTGGGGCTGTGAGTTCAAGTGCCATGTTGGGTGTAGAGATTACTTAACAAAAATAAAATCTTAAAAAAATGAAAATAAATCAAATAAAAAATTGGTGAAAAGAATAGCATCGTTTTACATTTTTTGCAAATCTCTTTAATGGTTGGCTTAATCAGAAGACAGCCAGAATCTTTTATCTGCTTCTGAATTCAATCTGTTGTAATGCCAGCACAGTGCAAATGCTAACACAAAGAGAAAGGAAAATAACATCTTAGTATTTTTGTGAACGTAGCTTTGATCTCATGAACCCCCTGAAAGATCTTGGAAGTCCCGGGAGCCTCAGCTCATAGCACGACAACCACTGGTTTAGTGCTTGCTAAAATTTCTGCTAATAATTCCTTTGACTAGGTTTCACAGTTGATTTTAACAGAATCATCATTTAATAATTACATTTCAAAATATGTGCACAGATGCTTAGGTATATGTACAAAAATTACGTAATAAAGCACGTGCCTCACAACTAAACATTTACTTTTGTTCTATGAAAATACAGAAACCAGGGGTGCCTGGGTGGCTCAGTTGGTTACGCGTCCAGCTCCCGACTCCAGCGCAGGTCATGATCTCAGGGCCGTGGGTTTGAGCCCCATGTCAGGCTCTGCACTGAGCATGGAGTCTGTTTGTCTCCCTCCCTCTGCTCCTCCCCCTGTTCTCTCTCCCTGTCTCTCAAATAAAAAAAATAAGTAAAATCTTAAAAAAAAAAAAAAAAAAAGAAACCGTTTTAATAATGCAAGAAGAATGGCTAGCAGGAAAAGGAAATCCCTCACAACGACATGATGGTCTTACCGTTGACGACTTCAAATGCAGAGGGCATTGCTCGTGACCTTGAGGTACACTTCTTAGTAATCACAATTGCTGAAAAGCCCAGAAGGAAGCTAGAATGTGTCACCAATGGTTTTGAAGCCTTGGGTGCGGACCTGCGAGAATAGCAGGAAAGGAGCAGCTTTCCATCCAAGCCAGAGCACATGTCGGTAATACAGGAGCAAGAACAGCGCTAACACGGGTCCCGGTAACCCTGGGGGTGACGATACAGCAAGGTCTAAACAAATCCATTTCGCTGCCACAGTTGGTACGGCCACGTACAGAGCCTGGGTACTAAACAGAGTGAACTTTGAATAGATGGATATGGAAAATGATCTTATAAAAGCCACTGAAAATCAGGGATATAAAACTTAGGGTATGAAGCAGGAAGTAAGGGGCTACACTCTGTCTCAAAGAACCACATGTATGAAAACAGAGAGGTGAACTGGCGCTCTCTCCAAAACACGTGCACCTGCTGTGGACTTACACATACCAGTAGGGAAGATGGCGGGAAGCTTGCGGGGACAGAAATGGGGGGAAGGGTGCTGGCAGTTGGTTGGCAGGAGAGAAGACCACAGACCGCAAGGCCGCACAGAGAAAATGAGTCATGTTTTCTCAAAACGAGAGGCAAAACCAGCACAAGAAGCAGAAAGAGGCCTGAGCTGTCTGCTCACTGGGGGAAGCCTTGTTCTGCAGAAAGAAGAGCTTCAGATGAGTCCTGCACATCCTTCGCTGGAGATTAAAGTGTTCAAATTTAAACGTTAAACGAGAGGACCTGTTGTATAGAACTTAACTTTGACCACGAGGAAAGGCAGCAGCGGAAAATGACTGTATTTTAGAGGAAACATGGGTCTAGTCAGATATGCCCAGACCTAAGAATAGTAGGATTGCAGAGGAGACAAAAACACAAAGCTATAACCCTGTGGGTAGAAAATTTAAATGTGAATAGGGCCAAAGGAAGATGTCTCTAAAAATAAGTAAGTCTCTTACAGAGTGGAATTATCCTAAAGCCGATATATTTTGATTATACCAAGCATTTAATAGTTTATGAACACATGGAAAAGTAAGAGCGGACAGAGAAAACGTTCACTACTGTGAAACCTTTTTTTTCGCTTTAAAGATTTTATTTATTTATTTATTTGAGAGAGAGAGCATGAGCCGGGGGGAGAGGGCGAAGCAGGCTCCCGACTGAGCAGGGAGCCCAAGGTGGGGCCTGGTCCCAGGACCCTACGATCATGACCTGAGCCAAAGGCAGATGCTTAACCCACTGAACCACCCAGGCCCCCCTACTGTGAAATCTTTATTTCTAAAGGGTTTAAAAGTGTACAACCGATACCCTTGGACTTATCAATTCCCCTCCAAGAATCCATCCTTCGGAAAGACGGTGCAGGTACGTAAAGAAATATGTGTCAGTGTAAGTAAAAAATATTATTTCTGTAAAATAATCCCAATGTCTATGAGTAGGTGATTGGTTTAATAATTACAGGATTGCGTGTCATGGAACATTTCATAGCACTCACCGCAGAAGGGAGCTGTATATATGGTCGTGGAAAAGATAGCACAATACCATTGGCAGAAAAGCAAGAGGCAGACCCGGTGTGGTCAGGCTGTGAGCGTGAAACCTCACGCAGCAGCCTGTGAGCCAGAGGGAGAGCCCCCTCGGTCAGGAGGGAAGCCTGGGGAGGAGCCCCGCAGGGCTGGAGGCAGGGAGGCGGGAAGAAAGCAAAAGGCAAAACAGGAGGCAAGGGTTACAACTGGCTTATTACAGAGAACAAGTACAGCGGAGCACGGTAAGATGGTGATCACTGCGGAAGGTACGGGGGTACATGGGTCCAGCTACATTTTGTTCAATCTTATCAGGTTTCCTGTAAACGTGACAGTATTTTTAAGAAATAAAGTCTAGTTGAAAACGGGTGTGTACAAGGACGAGAAGTTTGTGGATAAAAAGATGCTTTTGGAAGTGGCAACTTAGTTTATCACCTTTGTATTATAACAAAAATGAGGGGTTGAGTGTGACAAATATACAGTCTGTTTCCTAGTTACGTTAGAAAATCCCAGGGACTCGTTGGTAAAAGACTGCAACATTTCATACAAATTACACAGTCCTCATAATTTATAAATTAGTGTTTAACTACTGGTAGCAAAGGCGTACTCTTTGCCTCGTTTTAGATAAAGTACAACTGAAGTGGGAAGCTCATTTTCACCCATGGTAGATTCAAACGTATTTTGTTCCTGCTGGTCTCCCAAAACCTCGTGTCAAGCTCGAGTATATAACTTTTCTTCATTTTTGATCTCAGCATTTGTACGGGATAAATAATTGATTAGCACAGGAATTCTGGGAGTATATTCAGCTTATGCTCAGCACTAAACTATTTCTAAATGTCCTTAGGCCTCAACCCAAAATGCGCATCACAGAGATGTCAGCTGGAGCTGGGAAGCCAGTGACAGAATGGATTAGAGTCGTGAAATGTGAAGTGAAACTCTAGGAATAGGAGACCTCGGTTTCACTGCTAGTTCAACAGTCAGTGTACTTGGCTGCGTGAAAAATTCCCCTAAATGTCTCTCCGCTAAGACTATAACCTCTTTGAGGGCAGAATTTTCCCTTTTGACTTTAACAAAATCTGATTGAAAGCACAGATTTCAAAATGCATTGAAGACAAAGTGTAATTTAAACATTATTTATTTATTTTAAAGATTTTATTTATTTATGTGACAGAGAGACAGCCAGCGAGAGAGGGAACACAGCAGGAGAGTGGGAAAGGAAGAAGCAGGCTCCCAGCGGAGGAGCCTGATGTGGGACTCGATCCTGGAACGCCAGGATCACACCCTGAGCCAAAGGCAGACGCTTAACGACTGCGCTACCCAGGCGCCCCTAAACATTTTTTATTTTATTATGATAGCACAACATGAGATCTACTCTCTTAATAAAGGTTTAAGTGTACAATGCCATTGATTAACAGCTGCCCATTGCCCCCTCCCTGTAGCCTCTGGAAATACCGTTCTGTTCTCCGACTCTATGAATTTGACTATTTTATTTTATTTTACTTTATTTTAGAGAGGTACTGTGGGAAGGGGCAGAGGAAGAGAGGAAGAGACTCTCAAGCAGACTCCCCACTGAGTGCAGATGCTAAAGTGGGTCTTGATCTCCTGACCTTGAGATCAGGACCTGAGCCAAAACCAAGAGTCAGACGCTCAACTGACTGAACCACCCAGGTGCCTCTAAGCATAAAATCTTTAAAAATTTTTCCATTTTATGTACATGCCACATTTTCTTTATCTGCTCATCTACCAATGGGTATTCAGGTTGTTTCTATATCTTGACTATCGTGAATAATACAGCCATGAACATTGGAGGGCTAATACCTCTTTGAAATCTGAATTTCAATTCTTTCGTATAAATACCTGGAAGTGGCATTGTGGATCAGATGGTAGTTCCATTTTTAATTTTTTGAGGCATCTCCATACTGTTTCCCAGAATGGCGGCACTATTTTGCATTCCTGCCAACAGAATATAAGAGTTCCCTTTCTCCTCATCCCTGCCAACATGTATTATCTTTTGGGTTTGGTTTTTTTTTTTTTTTTTTTTAGGATTTTATTTATTTATTTGTCAGAGAGAGAGAGTGCGCACAAGCAGGGGGAGCAGCAGGCAGAGGGAGAAGCAGGATCTCCACTGAGCAGGGAGGCCAATGTGGGGCTCCATCCCAGGACCCTGGGATCATGACCTGAGCTGAAGGCAGATGCTTAACTGACTGAGCCACCCAGATGTCCTTCTTTTGTGTTTTTTTGATAACAGCTGTTCTGACAGGTGTGAGGTGGTATCTCATCGTGGTTTGGATTTGTGTTTCCCTGATGATAAGTGATGTTGAGCATCTTTTTCATGTGTCTACTGGCCTTTTGTATATCTTCTTTGAAGAAATGTCTATTCAAGTCTTTAGTTCATTTTTTAAAAGCTTCATGATGTTGGTCTTGGCAGTGATTTCTTGGATATGACACCAAAAACACAGGCCATAAAATGAAAGCAGACAAGTGGGATATTATCACACTTAAAATTTTCTGGCCCACAAAGAAAACAACCAATGAAATGAAAAGTCAACCTAAAGAATTCAAGAAAATATCTGCAAACCATCAAGTAACAGGTATATTTCCAAAATAGATTTTATAAACTCATGAAACTCAAGAGCAAAAAAGTTAATAACCCAATTTAAAAAGGATGATTTTTAAAACTTGATTTTCTATACATGTGTAGAAGGGTAATCTCTGTCTGCAAAGTTTTCATTCATAAAATTGTTAACTTTTTGTTTAATGCCAGAGGTCCCAGACCCTGGTTGGGGTGTAACGGAGGAACACTGTGAATGCCATAAATAGGGTGAGCCTCAGTTTCCACATGCTCAGAAAATAACTCAGCCTCTTTTATCCCTCCCCCTCCACAAGGCATTTCTGGGATCCACTAGGGTTGTGTCATATCCTCAGAAATGGGTCAGTTAGCTTCTTCCGCCCAGCTTTCCTGTTGAGGATCTTGCTTGACCTGCTACTGGTTCCCTAGTGGAACAACGACTCGACTGGGTCCAGCTGTCCTCTGCTGGCGGTCACACTGAACCCTCCGAGGGCAAATGTGCAGACTGCGGTGAATGCACTTTCCACCAATTTTGTGTTGTAGTCTCTCAACTGGCCCTCAGAGCCACACAGCTGTCAGCCAGACTCTTACCAGACATGCCCTTTTGGGAATACATCTCTTCCACTTTGAGACCTTACGCTTCAGTCAGTAGCAGCTGGAGACATATGCCTGGCCATCCTGCCTCTTTATCTCATTTCCCCCATTCTGTCCAGGCATCCATGCACACCATGCCATATCCCCCTCCCAGCCCCCCACACCAACACCTCTGTTCATACCAACTCACGCCTATGGGGTATCTGGAGCAATTCTGCCCATGACCATCCCCTATACTCTAAATTCTAGTTTGAGCTTATCAAAGATCTGTTATGTACTCCTAAAACAAAGTCTTATTTTCCAGATATGCAGGGGAAGGGGAAGCTTGATTAGCTCATATCATTGACCTGCATTCATCAATTATTTAGAATATACTTAGCCTACCCTATGTAGTATTTAATTGAAGGCATAGAAAAGAATATAAAAAGGACTATATTATTATTTTTATGCGATCATGTGTGTATTACTGGCCTCATCTCATGCCCCAACTAATCATAACATAAGTGAGTGTCCAAATCAGGAGTTTTAGAATTGGCATGTGTAAGACCATCACTCAGTCCCTGTGTATGGCTGGACCACAAACCATAAATTCAGGAGCTAGGTGGCCACAGTTGGCCTTGTTACTGCAAAAGAGAAATCCAGTTTTCAGAAGGATAGCCGAATGAATGCGGAATGTAGAGAGAAAAGGGGAGAGACAGTACTTCTCGGGTTTCTAATAATTTTCTTCATTCTGTTTGGATCCTTTCCTGTGGCCCTATTGTCCTTAAGTTCCTTGGTACATGCCTGTGTCTTTAGAAAAATCCCACTCTTTTTGCTTAACCGACATAAAGTTGGGTTCTGGCACTTTTAATCAAATATCTAATATTTACTAAGCAGTTAACTTAATATTCCAAGCACTGTATGGTACTAAATGTTTTGCATATACTCACTCAATCTTACAGCAACGTTGTGAGACATAGAGCGGTTCTACAGTCTGATTTCAGAGACCACACTCCTACTATTCTGCTTCCCAAAGAATATTACATAATACACACTGGTTGTAATTAGTGATTTCTCTTTGCTGTCTCTCCCATCGACTATAAGCATCTTGAGGTCAGGAAATAGGACTTACTTATCTTTGTACTCATAGCACGATGTTCAATGATTGGGTAAATTAATTGATTATGGCTTAATTATATTACAGTGCAAATGTTTGCACCTTCTCTCCCAATGCATCTCAAGTCCTTCAGGGGTTTAGGGGAGAGTGCATATCATTTTGGAGATGCTTTTAAAATGACACACACCTTCAAGTTCTGATGTGTACCCTTGAATCCCACCTTCTTCAAGTTGCTCCATAAGGAACCCACTGTTAATGATGGAAGTATGTCATATAGCTCAAGTGTGGAAAGCTGTTGAGCAGTGTTGAATACCATTATTGAGCTTCTTGAAGCAAGGAATGTGCCTTTTCATTGCTATATGCCCATTGTCTAACAGAGTGCCTGGCACACAATGGACGCACGATATGTATTGGTTGAATGAATTCATAAGGTTGCTTTTTATCAGGTAGTTTCTAATTTTTTTTTACCGCTTTAAAGATATTTCATATCTTCTGGATTTCATTGTTTCTATTGAGAATTCTGCTGCCAGTCTTAGTGTTGTTCTTTGGAAAGCTTTTTTCCCCTCTGGCTGCTCTTAATATTTTTCTCTTTGTTTTTGGTCTCCAAGAAGTTCTACTGCGATGCATCTAAGTGGGAATTTTTCTTTGTATTTATCTTGCTTGAGGCTCATAGGAATGATTGTATCTGTAGCTTCATATCTTTCATCAATTTTGGAAGATTCTCTACCATTATCTCTTCAAATATTGCTTCATCCCCATTCTCTCTTTTCCCTCCTTGGTATTCCACTTACATGTCTTTTAGTCCCCTCGATCTCTTATTTTCTCTATTATGGTTTCTGTCTTTTGTTTCTCAATACTTCATACTACATACTTTTTTCCTGACCTATCTTCTGATTTGTTCTCTTGTAGCTGTGTCTAATATGAGGTTAAACCCATATACTGAGTTCTTAATTTTGGTTATTGTTTTTTAAATCCTATAACTTTCATTTAGTTCTATCTTATGGTCTCCAATTCTCCCTTCAGTTGTCTTTAATCTCCTGGAACACATTCAGCACAGTTATTTTAACATCTTTGAGTAGAAAGAACTCCATTATTTTGATCCCTTTTGGGCATATTTCTATTGTTTTTTGTTTCTCTAGGTTTCAGCTGACTTGACTCCTCATAAACCTATTTATTTTTTTATTGTGTACAAGACATTGTGTATTAATTATTACAGAAATAATTTGAATCTAATATAATGTTATCTTTTGCTAGAGAAGATTTTTATTTGCTTTTGGCAGTTGACTAGGGACACTAGCAATTCCAGATCAGATTAATTCAATAGAGTCCTTAAGACAATTGGAAGCTGAGCTTCAGTTCATCCTGATTCTCAGGATCTGGCCCTTGAATTTCCCAACCCAGAGTGTGTGTATGTGTGTGTGTGTGTGTGTGTGTGTTTCTCTAGAACTCCCCCTCACTGAGGTCTCCCTCACAAGGCTATTAAAATATCTGCTCAGCTTTTCGATCTTTCAGTTACTTTTTCAGGAATTGGCGGATGCCCTGGGAGAACAGTAGACCTAATGCTGGATACCATTCCTTGGGTTTAATTGTTCTCTAGATCCCAGTCCTGTAGTTATTTACTGTGTCATTAGTTCCCCTAATACCTTCAAACAAATTATTTTTATATTTTGAACAGCTTTTCTAATTGTTCTCAGTGAAAGAGTTGTTCCCCATTATCCAGCCTGCCATTTGCAGAAGGTATCTAACTCAATCCTTATTAAAATTTTATCCTCACCAGATAAGCTAATAGTGAAAACAAAACAAAAGCTTTTATTTTTTTAAATGTCATCTACTATTTCTTTACTCATTGGTGAAGATGCTATTAAAGCAATTTCTAAATAACTGAGAAGCAAGGCAGGTTGCCAAATGAGATAAAGGAAAAGATCTGGTTGATTCCCAGCCTGCATAGTTAGCCTGAACAATGGAGATAAGAGAAACATTCCCCAAATTAGGTTGAGCAGACATTTTCCTTTTCAAAAGGCAATTCCATTCTCAGCCTTTATGTGTTATGTGTTACCTGAAGCAAACTTCTCTTTATGCAAAGCACAAAGTAATAATCAGGTATTTCATCAAATAGGACTGAACTCGTTCCTTCTTCCTTGATGACCTGGGGTTGTACACACCATATGTCACACCAGAGGTATAGGGAACACTGGGTTAAAGGTGGGAGCAAGGAGATGACCTCTTAAGAAAGGTTTTAGCTAAGTCAGGGATTGACACTAAATATGTGGCTGAAGCCTGGGCCAGGCTGGGCCAGAGTGAACAGGAGAGAAGGAGGCAAGATGGCGCTGGCAGTTGGCAGGCCATGGTGCCCAAGGGAGGTCAACAGACCTGCATCGGGCGGTGGCAGCTGGAAGGATCCAGTGAGACATTTTAACTGGGGCAAATCTGCTTTCATTTCTTTCTTGTCCAGAGCCAGCCTCATGCTCAATGGGACTGGCCCAGAGGAATGCAAGCGAAGAGAATTTCACTCTGGTTTCTGTGGCAGAGGGAAGTGGAATTGTATACCTCTCCCGACAGAGGCAATTACAGCCGCTAGGAGTAGAGCCCAGGTGGTATTTCCCCAGAGTTGATCCTATTTCTCTCCCGGGTTGACAACTACCTCAGGACAGGAATAATGGTTGTTGATACTATCTGCCACTGTGCTGATTTGAAACGAAAAGAGAGATTAAATATGCAAGTAGAAAAGCATAAGGAAAAAAAAATCAAGACTAGGTTGCAAGCTTCCCTCTGCTTCTGATAACCACCGCTGATTCTGCATTGGTGTGCACCTGGGAAGCTCACACCACTTCTCTCTTGGAACCTGGAAGGAAATGTAGTGGATGAGGACCTCCCCACCTTCCCTGGCTCGCCTGCCTCATCTTCCTCCACCACACTAACCTGCTCACAGATCTCTAAATCAGAAGGGAACTTGGGATTCTGTCATGAACTGGGCTTCACCCCAAGCAAGGATTCTTTTTAAAGCAATCCTGTGACCGGTTGACAAGATTGTGCTCAAGAACCATCAATATTGGGAAAATTGCTAAGGCAATTCTTTTATTTTCATTTTATTATATATGAAAACACATGCGGAACAGAAGAGTATGCTGGGCAGGATGATTCAGGGCCTCTCCCTGGGGCAACCACTGTGAAGGTTCTACATAGTGTCCCTGGAGGGTTTGGTTCACATGCTCATATGATCGTCATACCCTTCCTTCAGCCAGCGCCACGCACGTACTTTTTATTTAATATGAACGACAACATAATTTCGTATTAAGTTCCATTGTGAGCACTCCAATAGACAGAAAGTTGTACCTAAAATTGAACTGGATTTTCTGTCATTTCAAATGGTTTAGTCCTTGTCTTGGCTTCTAGAACTTCATGGAATGAGCAGAACTCTTCCATGGAGTGATGGTTCTGCAAGGGTTTCAAGACAGTGGTCTTCTCTCTCCCACCACCCGCCAAAATATTTTGAGTTTCTGTATTCCTCCTGCAGCATTGCAGAATTAAAATAATCATACATTTTTCTTGCCAAAGAAAAACATTCAAAGTATCAAGCTTGCTTTGAGTTGAATAAAACCAGTTAATCACTTCTGGTGAAAGGTTGGTTGGTTTGTTCTTGTTCTTACAGCATTATTATGCCATTATATGGCATATATTATTGCTGCCATGGCATTTGGTTATATGTAGTTACATCCTGAAGACTTTATGTATCTCAATTATCTGAATTTTACTTACATAAATAAGATATTTATGTGATTTGGGTTTTTTTTTTTTTTTTTGCAGCTACAAAAGTGACCTTTAAAAATTAAGATAACTTTTAAAAAATGTATAGACAAGGGGCACCTGGGTGGCTCAGTCAGTGAAGCAGCTGACTCTTGATTGCAGCTCAGGTCATGATCTCAGGGTCTGGGATCAAGCCCCATGTTGGGCTCCATGCTCAGCAGGGAGTCTGCTTGAGATTCTTTCTCTCCTTCTGACCCCCCCCTACTTGTACTCTCTCTCTCTTTCCCCCTAAAATAAATAAATTTTCAAAAAAATAATAAAAATAAAAATGTGTAGACTGTCTCCTAAAGTGGAAAAAAGTTGAAATGTACAGCATGTTTAAAGATACTATCACATTTACTTATTGAAATGAAAACAATGGATTCAACTGAAAGGCATTGAAATCCCCAGCCAAACAAAATCTTTATTAATTAGAAATCAGTTAAGTATAATCATGAATTAGGCTTTCTTCCTCAGAGTCATGAAAATGGAGCTACTACTGAGGCTACTATATTTTTGAAGGAATTTGTACATTAAAAAAAAAGACTTTATTTATTTGTCAGAGAGAGAGAGAGAGAGAGAAAGCACAATAGGGGGGCAGTAGAGGAGGAGGGAGAAGCAGGCTCTCTGCCGAGCAGGGAGCCCGGTGCGGAACTCGATTTCAGGACCCCAGGATCATGACCTGAGCAGAAGGCAGACACTTAACAACTGAGCCACCCAGGCGCCCCAGAAGAATTTATGCTTTAACAGAAAGGTCAAAATGTAGGATTGCTGGAGATATTTCAGGGTGGAGGATCTTCGAATTTTTAAGCATATGTGTAAGAAAGAAGAACTCCGGATCAGAGTCCGAGGACTGCAGTTTGCTCCAATTTGCGTCTGGTTAGTGTTTGATTGAGCCACAATTTCCTCGCGGTGCCATCATCTTCACGGACTAGTATGTAGAGCCACCATTGTACGGTGCCTTCCGTGGGTGACCCGTGCAATCTACGTATGAACCCCATGAGGTTCGCGCTCTCCTTAACCCTGTGTTACAGATAAGCAACAGGCTCGGGAGGGTGAACAAGCTTGCCCAAGGTCACGCAGCTCAAAGCAGGGAGTGGGAATTCACAGGCAAACAGCCTGAACTCCTCCTCGCCTGACTCAGCTGTACTTTTGGGATACTTTTAAAAAAAGTGCTTCTTTGCTCATATTTCATTCATTCTCTTCTACAGATCTTCCCACAAGAGACTTTTCAGCTCTTTTCTAAAAATCTTGATGGGCTCTTTAACAGGCACCTGTCAAACTCCCCATTTGCTAACCAGCTCATCTCTCTAGACGTATCCCGTAGGGATTTACTACCCGCCACACCTTGAACCCAAGTTGTGCTTTTCTCCCTCTGTTCTGTGTCCTCCGAGAAAAGCTTCTCTCAAATGCCACCCTTTTGTAAAGCCAGATTGTTCCTGTCTGAAGGGATCGCTCCCTATTCCACCTGGAAACCCTTTGTGGGGTACAATACCGTTCATATTATTTCCTTAAATACACCATCACATATAGATATTTGTGCATATGAATTACCTCTTTTAAGATCCCATAAGGAGATAGAAAATAACTTACAGCTCTTTCTAAGCCCATCCTAGGAACTCAATGACCATTCCCAGAAGACTTGGATTGTGGGCTTTTTCTGGAAGTAGGAGGGGAGAGGTCTGTGGCCCAGGAGAGGGTGGAATCACCCACAAGGCCTGCGGTAAGCTCCAGTGAATAGCCTTGGAAGGCAGACCATTGGTAGCTTCTGTCCGTTATCACTTCTACTTGGTTTTGTCAACAAAGGGAAGCTGGTAAGCCTCAGGCCATAGGAATCAAATAGAAAATTCCCTCTGGACAACCAGTGCCTTGGGCATCATTGCACTGCAAGTTTACCCAAAAAAAACCATCTAAGCTCTTCTTCAGTTCCAGGACACTTACTCAAGAGAATCCCTTTGAAATTCTTGAAACCAGAATTTGACCCTGTGGTTGTAGCTTGAATGATTTATGTAATCCAGTTAATACAGGCACCCTGCAGTCAAAACTACCTTTGCATTTTTCTTTCGTGGCTCCCCCCATAAAGCTAATATATTTCAATTGCTGTGAAGTAGACAATTAAGAGCTTCCCTTCACTTCTTTAACCTAAAGGTTCAAAGTCCTTCAGCAAGTGGAACTAAGAAAAAAAATTCTTGTGTGTGTGTGTGGGGGGGAAATGGCCTTACAGACAGACAACTAGACAACACTGCCTCCTAGTGTCGAATTCAGACACTGCTTGACGCGTGGACTCCCGGCCACGGTCAGTTTGGAGAGGGAGGTTTCCGAGTACGAGTGAGCGCGTAGCGACGGGCCAACGTATACATTATGGGTGTAAGAGCTTAATCAAAACATGGATCCCAAGTAAGGGACTTTTGACTTTTCATGATCAGGATTCAAACCACATCCACAAACCCTATGTCTCCGTGAGCCTGGCCGATCACAGGAGCTGCGGCAAAGGCTTGCCCCCAAAAGGCACTTCTCTTTCCTCGGTTTTCAGAATGTTGTAGGAGCGCCAAAATACGTCGGAGGGCCACATCAGGCTCTAAGGCACCAGTTTGCATTGAAAGGATCCTAAGTGGGAGAGAAGAGAATTTTTTCCTTTTTATTCTGAGATGTTGCCAGAGCTGTGAACAGAGCTACGAAGTTTGCAAATACCGGCCGGCCCCACTGGTGCATGACCTGTGCAAACGGGGCTCCGCCCTGAAGATGGGCCCAGCTTGGTACGACACTGCTGACCCTTGCTTCACAGTCGTAATACTTTTTGAACCAGGGCCCATGTTTTCATTTTGCACCAGGGCCTGCAAATTACGGAGCCGCCTTTAGGAGAGTTGAATACCTTGCCTCTTTTCTCTTCCCCGGTTTCCTGCCCAGTTCCGTGCTCTTGGCGCCGCGCTATGCCCCAGCATCGGAGACTAGGAGTGTGTGTCTTTTTTTGAGGAGGGTCTGCAATGGTTACCCCTGCACAACCCACCACCCTGGGGGGCAAGGCTCAGGCATTATGGTGCTTTTGTTTTATCACCACTTTCTGTATCCTGTCTAGCAACCATGTTTATTCTTGCTCCCCAGCTGTATTTTCGGGGGGGGGAGTAGAGGGAGGGGGAGAGAGAGAATCTCAAACAGACTCCCCGATGAGCACAGAGCCTTCCAGGGCTTGATCCCAAGACCCTGAGATCATGACCTGAGGGGAAACCAAGAGTGGGACCCTTCCCTGGCTGAGCCACCCAGGCGCTCCCCCCCCACCAGCGGTATCTTTAAACAGTTACCCCGCCAGCAAAGCCAGCCAGGTGCCAGGTACCAAAGCACCCGGAGCTGATTGCTCTTTGCACTAGGGAGCTATTCTGCCCTATCTTCTTTCAATTACAAATTTCCTTGTGCTCTTTGTCATTTCTTCTCTCCCTGCCCAGTCTGGAAGGTTTCTGTTCGCCTATGTGACTGTCTACCTACCTACCTATCATCCTACCTACCTACCATCCTTTTTTCTTCCTACCTACCTGCCTGCCTACCTGCCTGCCTACCTGCCTGCCTACCTGCCGTAGGGTCACGCACGGAACACCAGCTCCGTGCCAGCTTTCTTAGGAGACTCTGTATGCACACACCCCTTACTCTTTGAGGTGAGTAGGTTATTTCTTCATTTTCCACTTGAGAAAATGGAAGCTTTCAGAGAAGCTAGGTGATGTGACTGAGCTGGAGACTGGTCTCCTGGTTTTCTGAATCCAAAGCCCATCCATACTGCTTTCTGTACACCAGTGGTTTTTTCTAAGTGTGGGACCCAGGCCAGCACCTCAGAACTGATTAGAAATGTGAATTCTAGGCCCCAGTCCAGACCCACTGAATCAGAGGCTGTGAGGTGAAGCCCTGTTCTCTGTGAATCAGCCCTTCAGGGGACGTGCTCGTGCTTAGGTGTGAGACCTGTCGTTCTATACCGAGTTGCACCCCACCCTGGCCTGCCTTCCCCTCTCTCTCCATCCTGGAATTGGCAAGCAGATTTGGGGCCGTCGCATGGTCCCTTGTTGAATCATGGCCTCTTTACTCCTGCTCCGTGGGGACGTGTTCACGGTAGAGAGCGGATTGCCCCAGCTCCAGGTCCCTGCCTTTTGGTCTCTCTATCCAGGAATCCGTGAGGCTTCAGGGTGGTACATCCCAAACCCAGATCATCTTTTCCCACCTCGCACATGCCCTTCCCATCACTCCTTTGTTTGGACGTATCCTTTCCCTTCTCTCCCACATATTCAGACCGAAAGCCAAAGTCCCTTTGTGATGCAGAAGCTCTCTTTCATTCATCGTTCATTGGTGCTCTGGAACAGGGTCCTCTCAGATTTCCACCACTTCCCGCCCTCTACCCCCACCCTCGCTTGCCCCTCAGTCTGCCCTGTGAATGGCTGGGAGAGTGAGCTCTCTACAGAGCAGTTCCTGAGCCCACCAATCAGATAGAAAAAATGCTAGTCCTTTGGTCCTCCCCTCCCCCACAGCCCTTTATGCTCCTTTTATGGCCCCTTCTTTGAATTGTAATAATTTGTGTGCTTGTCTCACGTGATGGCACAGTAAGAGCATGAGACCGGTTTCCAGAAGCCATTCAATAGAATCAGCTTTAGTTTAGCTGTGTTTTTTTTCTTATAGTCACATCAACTGGCTGATTAGACATCTGCCATTGGAAGAGAACTTGACGGGCATTACCAACATTTTTGCAGACCAATAACGAACATTCCAAGTGACCCAGAACAAACTCTCGGTAACCCAGAAACCACTTCTCAGTGACTTCCAATAAGAAAAGCTCTACAGGTTGAGAGCAGAAAGCTTTTTTTAATGACCATAGAATCACCTTTGGACAAGTTGCCTTAGGGCCAGTATAAGAAGTAGACAGATTCTCGGTATTAAGGCCTTAATGACACAATTACCACCACCCTCCTTGTTTCATCTGATTCATTAGGCCCTTGGTTTCCATTAACTAAATCCAGTCCTTTTGTTTCTGGTTGAGGTAATAAATAGTGAATGGCACCTTTCTCCAGCCACCCATTTGATTAACTTAAAATGACCTCATACTAGTTTTACATACGAGCATGACTCAGACTGATGTCATATAATCCCACTAAATGACTGTTGATTCCCCACGGCAATCAGCACCTTCCCAAAAGCTTCAACGGAGAACATTCTTAAAAGCCTGCCGTTCCAACTCTTTTTTTTGGATGCTGTACATTAGGCTTTAGCCTTGAGTTAATTGTCTCTGTTGACATATTAAGTCTTTAATTTACAGTGTCTTACATGCAAACAGCTTGTCGAGAACGAGCCACCCCTACACTTCCAGTTGTAGTTAAGACTATGGTCTCATAAGAGTAAATGGAATTTAAAAAAATCCTAGAACCAGTTTACTCTGGTTAGGGAGTGTAAGTCAGTGTTTCAGTCCATGAATTATTAATAATAACACCTGACATTTGTATCGCTCTTCTCGATTCATCAGAGCACTTGCGTGTTTATGATCTCACCTGACCTTCCAATAGTCCTTCCGGGTAGATAGGGGAGGCATTATTAGTTCCTCTTGTTGACAGCAAGGATGAGGGAGTTGATCAGGGTCAATTAGCTAGTAAGTGGCAGAAGAATTTCAGTCTTAGGGTCTGCTTAAGAAAGAAGTGGATACTAAGAAGTCTTTCTAATTATCAGTAAGTAACACCTTAAAACTGTTTTCAGTGGACTGGTGACTCCAGTAAATAGAAGAGATAAGAGGAGGACAAATGANNGAAAGAGAGAAAGGAAAGGGGGAGAAAAATGTCTATTAATGGACATCGAATCTCGACTGTGCAAACCTGAAGTGAAATATGTTAGTTTTACAAAATTAATGGGCATCAGTAGTTTCAAATTCACACCCACCTCTTATTACAACCAACTTCTAGATTTTTTAACTTTTTTTTTAAGACTTTTAAGTAATCTCTACACCCAGTGTGGGGCTCGAACTCACGACCCCGAGATCCAGCATTGCACACTCTACTGACTGAGCTGGCCAGGTGTCCCTCAAACTCTGGATTTTTAAATATTACCATAGAGAATAGCTAGAATTTAAATGGTGGGGATGTTTTAAAGGTTAAGAACTGTAAACTCATGCGTGCACATGGGGAAAGANTATCTCTGGGCAGTAGCTCCTTTAAAAGCCAATAGTGCCTTTAAGGGAGAAGTGGCCTCTGCTCGGTAAGGGCTCATCAGAGCCCTCTGCAGTACCCCAGGCCTCTCGGAGCTCCTTCTCCAGGCTATCCACCTGCTGTCAGGTGGTGAGAACAGCCTTCCATGCACAGCTGCTGGGTTATTTCTGACTTCACCCTACCCATCCTGGCCCATTACCCACTTGAATAGATCTATCATATGTTTGACTCTCATGTAAACACTCTAAGGTTGATATGGAAACCTAGCAAGATCAACAATTTGGTATTGGTGTTGACAATGAAATGCTATAAAATAATTTCTACTGGGGGCACCTGGCTGGCTCAGTTGGTAGAGCGTGCAGCTCTTGATCTCAGGGTTGTGAGTTCAAGCCCCACATGGGGCGTGGAGCCTACTTAAAAAAAAATTGTGCTGAGTATGCATCTTTATGGGGATTTCTGAAGCAGCCTGGCTGCTGAACAATGATCAGTTTTTTGACAGTTTAATGAGTATTTATTTTGTGGCACGAGCAGTAAAATCTTACATGTGGCAAGTGCATCACTGGTTTCTAAAGTGTGTTCATCACTGTTTCTAACTTCATTGCATAACCGCTGACATAGGCTGCCATCATAGGTATTATTCTCTCCTTGTGGCCCACCAGGGCGAAGGGACTTGGCTTTAGCCTCCATTTGCCTGTTAATGACCAAGATGTGCCAGAATGTGACCATTTTTATTGACTTCCACTGTCTGGGGGCTTTATCTAGAAAGGTGATTTTCGTTTTGGTTTTGCTTTGTTAATCATGGACTCTTTATACCTAAGCAGGGTAGGGAGGGAGCTGCAGACTTGTTCACAGTGAAAGATAAGATAAATTGCAATCAAACTTTAACCCAATTTGTAGACAAATTTGTAGGGTAAATATGAAATGCTAATAAAAAAATGAAAAGGGGCACCTGGCTGGCTCAGTTGGACTGTGCAGCTCTTGATTTGGGGTTGGGAGTTCAAACCCCATGTTGGGTGTAGAGATTACCTTAAAATCTTGGAAAAAATTTTAAAAAATGGAAATGGTAGCTAAGGATTGGAAATGTGGTGTTTGAATTTGTCCCTTCTTATTTATGCTTTCCTACTGGGCTATACCATACATTCAGTATACACAGTTCAATGAATTTATTCATGTGTACGGTGGTATGATCACCCCCCAGAACAAGATCTAGACTATATCCAGCACTTGAGAATGTTCTCTCATGTTCCTTCCCAGTCCATCCCTACCCTCCCCTGGCTGGAGCTAGGAGCTGTTCAGAATTCTTTAACCATAACTTTGTCGAGTCTTAATCTTCCTAGAAATGGAGCTGGACAGTTCCTACTATTTGTGGTTGGCTTCTTTGGCTCAGCATGTCTGTGAGATTCATCTGTGTTGCTGTGTGGCAATTAGTGAGTTGAATAAAATATTTGACAAGTATTCATTTAGGTTACACACAAGTTGTGATTTTATCTTTTTGAAAATCATACTTTAGGGCGCCTGGGTGGCTCAGTCGGTTGGGCATCTGCCTTCAGCTCAGGTCATGATCTCAGGGTCCTGGGATCAAGTCCCGTGTCAGGTTCCCTGCTCAGCGGGGAGCCTGCTTCTCCCTCCCCCTCTGCCCCTCCCCTCACCCATGCTCGTGCTCTCTCTCTCAGCCTCTCTCAAATAAATAAATACAATCTTAAAAAAAGGAAAATGGTACTTTAGTTGAGCTATATGCGTGACTTTGGGTATCTGACTCCAATGGCAAGGTGGACAGTGATAATTTCCCACAGAGAGAAGATGGAGTTCGCTGGCAAAGATAATAATTTATCTCTTTGTATGTGCTTGAACCGGAGGTGCTCCTGGGACACCCAGAAAGGAGAGAAAATAATTTGGGGAGCGAGTGTGGCAATGTTGGACACGTGCAGGCTCTAAACAAGTGACTGGGCCTGGTGGACAGCTCACAGAGGCAGGACAGAGCTTCCACTAACTGGAAATGTTTCCAACTGGAGTGCAGTGCTCCTCAAGCTTCATCCGTGAGATGGAGCGTCTTCCAAGTAATTTTAAAGTCAACTGAAACAGCAGAATAATAAGAATAAGAATAAGAAAAAGAATAAGAATAAGAATGAGAATAAGAATAAGAAGAATTACTTTCCACCTCAGGTATTTGGGGAGTTGCACTTGACAAATTAATATAACCCTCCACTGTAACTGCGTAATAATTAGACTAAACATGAGGAGACCAGCCTTTGCTTGTCATCAAAATAAATAATAAAAAATAATCTGTATTTTTTGTCAGGGGGGAGAAGACTATTTAAAAAATTATCTGGGGCGCCTGGGTGGCTCAGCCGATTGAGTGTCTGACTCTTGGTTTCCGCTCAGGTTGTGAGGTCAGGGTCTTGAGACCAGCTCCGCATCGGGCTCCGCGCTCAGTGCTGAGTCTGCTTGAGACCCTCCCTCACCCTCTGCCCCTTCCCCACCTACTCTTGCACTTTCTCTTTCTCAAATAAATAAATAAATAAATCTTTTAAAAAACTACAAAATTACCCAAAACTTGAAAATAGTGTCCAAAGGTGAGTGGCATGTCCTTTCAAAGGCACAAAGGGTTGAAAGTTCACTCAGCGTTTATCCGGGGCAATGCGCTCTGGCTTGTGCTTCACCGCTGAGCACACTCAAGGGTAGGGCTCTAGAATACATGCCTGGCACTTTGCAGGAACATATGCACTATAAATTTTTGTTCAGTTATAAGGTTTTTTTCCATACTCATTAAATTTTCTAAACATTATTTAAAGCATTCCCCCCCCCCACAAAAAGCTGTTGTAAATTGAGGGTGTACCTTGTGATTAAGGAAATATTGTAATATTTTGGTTGAATTTTACTTATATCCTTGTAAGTAATCATATTAACTAATTCAACGTTCTAATTTTCCATTTATCCATCTAAGACATTGACCGACAGTAGAATGATATCAGTGGCTGACATCAATCAATCAATCAATTATAAAGCACAATTATGAGAACAAGGCTTGTCAGTGGATTTTAATTTTATTCTCCAATGGAGTGACTGTTTTGATTGCTAGATATCATGAAGCAAAAAATGTGCAATATTTGATTTTGATGGAACATTGACGTTTCATATATTTTTTAAAGATTTTATTTATTTATTTGATAGAGAGACAGCCAGTGAGAGAGGGAACACAGGCAGGGGGAGTGGGAGAGGAAGAAGCAGGCTCCCAGCAGAGGAGCCTGATGTGGGGCTTGATCCCAGGACTCTGGGATCACGCTCTGAGCTGAAGGCAGACGCTTAACAACTGAGCCACCCAGGCGCCCCTGACATTTCATATTTTGAATAGCACAGTAGTAGCTATAAATTTAAAACATATAGATTAAATGCCTTTGGGTACATGCTGTTGTTCTAGATACGGCGTCATAAAGCAAGAAGAGTAAATGGTCCCTTGCTAGTTAGTTACATGTCTTGATTTTGAGGCTAATTCAGGCTTCTTGCTTCTCTTCCTATTAAGAGCCGGTGGGATGAGAGTTTAAAACCTAGGACTGGGACACCTGGGTGGCTCAGTTGGTTAAGCGTCTGCCTTGGGCTCAGGTCATGATCTCAGGGTCTTGGGATCGAGCCCCACATTGGGCTCCCTGCTCAGTGGGGAGCCTGCTTCTCCCACTGTCTGCCACTCCCGCTGCTTGTGCGCACTCTCTCTCTGACAAATAAATAAATTAATCTTAAAAAAGAAAACAACAAACCAAAACCATTAGAACTTCCACTTGAAGGTGAGCTGAGAATAGACAATGAAAGTACCTGAAAATTAACCCTGCTGCTTTTTAATATTTCTGAGAACAGACGGTTACAATAAATGGTCAGTTAAAGTACGTGTTTCTCCCCCATTTCATGTTGATAATGGAAAGCAAGCTGTAAGGTTATACATGTGAACATATTCTGAGTAGAAGGGAATATTTGAGCAAAGACCCACGGTTCCTTGTTTACTCTTTACAGGCAGTAATGAAACCAGAAACTACGAGAAGGTTTCCTTCGGGAGAAGAGGATAGGACGCTTCTTGAGTATCTTTGTCCATGTTTTCTCCAGATTGTTTCTCGTTCCACCAGAGTGAGATGCCCGCCCTTGCTGTTGACATGTTGCATGTGCGGTGGCAGCTCTGGATTAGCTCCATGCCGGGAACTCATGGGATGTAAGATCCTGAAGGACATCAGTTATTAGGAATCCAAAGTGGGAAGAGTTGGTGCTGATGGACAAATGCAGCACCTGGATTTAGAAAATGAGGAGAAAGAGTGCAATTACTGATTTTAGTCCAGTCCACTGAATTCCAATTCCAAAAATGTTCAGAAAGCCACTTGCAAAAATCTCAAATGCTGAGAAACAACAGGTGTTGGGGAGGATGTGGAGAAAGAGGAACAGCTTTTGCACTGTTGCTGGGAATGCAAATTGGTGCAGCCAGTCTAGAGAACAGTGTGGAGGTTCCTCAAAAAGTTAAAAATAGAGCTACCCTATGACCCAGCAATTGCACTACCGGGTATTTATCCAAAGGATACAAAAATGCTGATTTCAAGGGGCAGCTGTAGCCTAATGTTTACAGCAGCATTATCAACAATAACCAAATTATGGAAGGAGCCCAAGTGTCCACTGACAGATGAACGCATAAAGAAGATGTGGTGTATACAATGGAATAGTACTCAGCGATCAAAAGGAATGAGATCTTGCCATTTGCAATGATGTGGTTGGAACTAGAGGGTATTATGCTCAGCGAAAGAAGTCAGTCAGAGAAAGACAACTATCATATGATTTCACTCATATGTGGAATTTAAGAAACAAAACAGATGAATATAGAGGAAGGGAAGGAGAAATAAGATAAAAACAGAGAGGGAGGCAAACCATAAGAGACTCTTAACTACAGAGAACAAACAGAGGGTTGCTGGAGGGGAGGTGTGTGGGGGGATGTGTTAAATGGGTGATGGGCATTAAGGAGGGCACTGGGTGTTACACATAAGTGAGGAATCACTAAATTCTACTCCTGAAACGAATACCACACTATATGTTATCTAACTTGAATTTAAATTAAAATAATTTTTTTCAACTTGGACTATCTACTTTTTTGTGTGTATGCCCTATATTTATACACATATATTGTTGCATATATATGCTACTGGGTTAATATTATTGTAAAACACACATGAAAAACAAAAATATAATAGAATGAAATAATATTTTTAAATAATTCTCATTTAATTTAATCTATTAATGGAAAAAAAGCATTTTACTTTGTGATCGATTATGCTTCACTATTTCACAAGATCTTTATTTAACACTATGATAATTATTCAAAGTCTGGTATCAAATTTGGTTTCCTTCTGTGCTTGTTTTCATTACTGAAACTTGCCTGCATTGCTGAAAAAGATATTTTTCACAAAAATGGAGGAATGAATGGCTTGTCTTTAAACTCAAAGATTCTTTGAAGTACTCCACGCTGAAAATCCCCCCTGCACCTGTATGTGTGCCGTACAAGAGATTTTCAGGGTCACTCCGCATCTCCTTCAAAACTTCTGTGGTGATCACACAATTTAAGACAGTGCTATCCATAACCCCCATGCACGTGAACGGGGGGCTTCACAGGGACCACTGTCAGCCCCGGGAGTGCCCACTCTTCTGCACTTTCCATCAGGGACACACAGCCAGCTAAGGCACTGAGCTTTGTCTACCAACCTATTAGATATTAGCAAAATTCTGTTTTGTTTCTGTTTATGTAAAAAAGTAGGTACAATCAGAATTCTTCATATTTCCCTGCAACCTCATGGACTGACTCACATATATCCCAGTTTGGGGACTGAAGCTCCAGGCAGAGGGAGGTGTCAAGCATTCAACAGTTTGTAAAGGGTCTGTCACCAAGCCTCAAGCTTATAACCTAGCATGATGGCGGTAAGGGTCACCCTGCGAGGGGGCTGCTTGGCAGGCTGCCAAGCCCCGAGCCATAACTGCAGTACACCAGGTCCCAGGAGTGAGGGCAAGTGAACAAATTCCTCACCGACCCACTGGGGATGAATGGAACCAACCCTAATAGTTTTTAGGGTTTTTTTTCTCGTGAACTCAGGGATTATGCAGGACCAAACTAAACGGCTACAGATGTTCAATTCTGCACAGAGCTGTTGATGGGTAGGGACTTGCAATAGTAAGTCACTGAGAAAATCATTTTGAACGTCCTTTATCAGTTCCAAAATACGGGATCTTAAGCAAAGCACATAACCTCCTTAGGTCTCAGCTTCCTTTTTTAAAGTGAAGGGGTTAGAAGGTGATCCTTCTCAAAAAAATCCCTTAATTCTACAAAATAAAAAGAGAGCCCACGTTAACTTCCTCTGCAAATTTGGTTCCATTCATAAATGTTATCTGTGTCTTCTTAATCCTTTATTTTAAAACAAAGCAAAGAAAGAATAGGAAATACTTTTCTACAGTCCTTTATCCATACCCCATAGTTGTAGCTGTGTTGCGAAATTCAGAACTGTTTGGACACGGACGTGGTGCACATATCAACCATTATGAAATGGCAGCGGGGTCTGGAGCAGACCCTGTAATCACTCACGCTGATGTTTCCACAGTGAAACATGCGAGTTTTCACACTAAGTAGGATAAAGACTGAAAACAGTCTCACATCCGTTGAGGTCAAGTTTTACAGTCAAAAAGTTTGCCAGGGGCAGAGCAGGGCCTGGAAACCCAGCTTTGCCACGCTGGTATGGGTGACCGCAGGAATCTCTATTCTTCCTAAGATGTAACACCAGTTTCTGGAATATTTCATACCCCCTTGTAGTTTTGCCTTTATAGTCCAGTACCTTCTATTCCATAGACAAAATGGCAAAGCCAAATAAAAGGAGTGGCTGTGTTTCTACGCAGCAATTGATTCTTCAACCCAACCAATTCAGCTTGAGAACTTGGACCGTGTTTGCCTTTTGCCAACTGTGGGTAATCCCAGGGGAGTCTGTAAATACAACGAACGGGTGAAAATGCTTCTGGTGCTCTGTCTACCTGCATGCTGCCTGTGGGGGGACATTGACACCGTCTCACTACAGACTTCTGAGACTTGAGAGAAGAACGAGGAGGCATTATCTGACTCTACAGCTCTGATGGAATCCTTGGTCTTCACTTCCGAGCTTACACTTCTGCCGCCAGAGCAGGGGTGGGAGGCAGAGGGGTTATTGCTGTTTACTGAATATTTATAAAGTGCCAGGCACACTTATGTCCTCCTTAACTTCCCATCTTCTTTTGTACGGTCGGCATTATTTCCCAGTGTTACAGGCGAAGGTATTACATGTCAGAGACGATGAGAAGCTTGCCCAGTGTAACTCGGATTGCAAGTGGCAGAGTCAGAACTTGAACCTACGCCCCTATCCTTAGTCACTGCTCGCACCACCCAGAATTGCCTTGTGGATTGACAATCTCTTCTCCATCCCGAGGAGTGCGCCGTTTGGATTCTGATCGCTGCATTTGAACCCGAGACCCACCACTGCTTCTCTGTCTAGAAAGTGAGCGTGAACAACAATACACCGATCTCAGAGCCGCCGTGGGGATTGAATGGAATTACCACGCAAAGCATTTAGTGCATTGATTTGTGTTTAAAAACGTTCGCTATTTTTATCATTAGACGGCTCCCGACTTACACATGGATTGAGCTCCAACAGCTCATTTTACGTTCCGTTGTTTGAACTCCGAATGTGTTTGCCCACGTAAAGAATATCAGGCATTTGATTTGATTACCGTAAATACTCCCTAGTGTTGCTGACGGAGCAGGAGCCGGGGGATGTGCCTCCCAGAGGCGGGGGCTCCACAGCGTGGGAAGGGGGCAGGGCCCCAGCTACCGCACCCCAGGGCTGTTCTCAGGGTGCTGAGTGCAAGAGCCTGCAAGCTGCCTTCAGCCCCCGTTCTTAGGCAGGTGTTCCTTCACTATGATTCCCTTCCTGCAGCGGTAATGCAGTATTTGGTGTCTTGGCACTCGTCCAGACCTTAAAAAAATAAACAGCTCTCTTCTCCAAGTCACCTGTGCCCTCTGCGCCCTGCATCCAATGTCCTCATTTCCTCGGTAGCTGGCTCAGGAAAGCAACCACGGATTTATGCTGATAGGTGAATGCCCTGAATCCCTTCACCTTCCCAAAGTTGTTTCCATTTCTAAAGAAATAGAATCTAGAATTTCAGGTGGTGACACAGGGCGCGAGCCCAGGATTTTAGCGCCGGGACGTTAAGAATGCCCTTCCTGCAACGTTGTTTCGAGGCTTCATGGACAGGAGTAACTGCCCCCTCCTCTGTTTTCTTACAAAACACCTTTGCCGACAGGACTTGGACGCAGACCAGCTGGCCCCTGGGGGTCCTTTGCCCTAAGCTGGCCTTGCTGTCTTCATCATCTCTTTCCTACTCCTATTCCTTAAAGCAGTTTCTCCAAAAGCCCCTGCAGGTTTTCAGAGATGCAAGGTGGAGGCACTCGGGCAGACGTTTGGACTTTGGACGGGGTATGTGCTTGTTCAGTGACTAAGCCAGGGATTGTCTATTATCTGTGGGACACAAGGAGTATGTCCCCACCAGTGACAGAATGTGTGGGTTATGGATAACTGATGACTAAGGTACTCGTATTGTCCAAGCCAAAAATTGCGACACACAATCTGACAAGTACAATTAAATTTACGGAGACAATGGGATCGAATCATTGAAACTGGGACGCACGGCAGTGATTGGGCAGCTGGAGAGCTAGGCGGTGGCTGGCAAGGGGCGGGCAGCGGGCAGGACCGACATGTCTGTGTCCCCGGGTCATAGACAGAGACGGGGATGGACGACCCAGCCACGCCCTGTGCCCCTTCCAAACATAACAGAGAATTAATTATGCCCTTTTTATGGTACTGGAGCCATGAACAGGCCCTATCCTCTCTGCTTAGCTCCTGGCCAACCTTTCCAACTGCTGTTTAGGCCTCTT
>NW_024425563.1:4813466-4836695 GCF_017311325.1 Ursus maritimus | reverse complement strand
CTGGACATCCTAAGAAGTGCCTCAAAATGATCCTGCTGGTCCTTCTTTGGGATCAGGTCATGGCCTCACCAGGCACAGAACCATCGGAGCTAAAAATAGCAATTATTTCATCTTCTTTTCCTTGCCTTTTTTTTTTTTTAATGCAACTGGTCCCTGAGACCTTTTGTTTCTGCCGTGGAAATGTCTTGTGTATCCCGAGTGCCATAAAAATCCTCTATGGAGACCACCTCCATGGTTTCCTAGTTTCCTCCCTTCCCCACCCCCTCCAGCACACACGTACCCCTCCCTCCTAAAACACGCTTGGATATTTATCGTCTAGAATAAAGTACACATGCCATAGAATAGCACTGAAGGCTTTTCCCAACTTGGTTTCAGACCGTTGTTTCCAGGTTCATCTAGATCAGGGCACCCTGTGCTGGCTCGCACTGGACGTCCAGCCATTTCCTGATGCAAGCCTCTGCACCCCTGCAAAAGCTGTTCTCTTTTCCCCACTTTCCATCATTTTATTTTTAAATGTTTTTCTCTCGGTGGAGCTTGTCCTAGTTCTCCTAATCCGAATTCATGGCTCTCTCCTTGGTGCTCCCTAAAATGTCCCCAGTCCATCCGAGCCACGTTCACAGACAGACTTGGACACGTCTCCTTCTCTACGCAGCCGTGCAGGTGTTCATCTTTCGACCCCAATCCCTTAGCCGACTGCCAGCATCTGAAGGGGACTTCATAAATGTGTATAAAATGTGTTGAGAATCTTTTATTTTGGCAGAGGGCAACTGCATCTTGGGGACATCTTCTTTCCTATCTCTGAAGTTTGGACCAGAATATGCCACCCCCAAAGATGCCCCTTTGGCATACAATTATTTTGAGCTGAAGGCAATTAAGCAACAGCAGATGTAGAGAAATTCTCTGCCCTCTCCCTTTCTGCCTGAAAGCAGGACATAAAGTTCCTTCTATGCAGGTGCCCCCCGCCCCCCCCAAGGAGACAGAAAGTCAGCACCGAGAGGGGTCTGCATAAACAAACCTAAGTAACCCTTGTTTTCCATTAATTTCCCCCATATACCCACCTGCCCATAATTTACTGCCCAGAGAGGCCCAAACCTCTTTTATTTGTCTTGTCACTTTCCCCGGTTTATTGCCCTCTGTTAACATGGTATATAAGCTCCCAGCCTCGTTGCTTTTTAGGGGTTTCTTCTTTTTTGTGAGACTCCCTGTGTGTATATGAAACAAACCTTTCTCCCGTTCATGTCTTTTGTCCGTTTAATTCACATGTCCCAGTCACTAACCTAAGAGGGTGGAGGAACCATTCTCCCCCCCCCCACACACTTCGAAGCGAGCAAACAAATGTTGACCTCCACGGCTCTCTTGTCCCTCACCTCCTGCCTCGGGATACAATCCTCCCTCCTCCCCACAGGGCCCTTTTTAATGCCTGGGGCGGAGGGGGGAGCCGCTCCTTGTGTGCTCCAAACTCCCCAGTATGGGGCCCTGCGTTCTCCCACGTGCCCCTGGCTGTGTTATGTCTATTTACTCTCAAAAGTTGATTACTTCGTGCTGATTCCTACTCAGTAATCCTGGATACTAGGTTAATGTGACGTCGATCTCAAGAGAATCGTACTGCAATAGTGGGCTCTTGGGAAACTCAGTTCTTGACTAAACTAGAGGACCAGAGTCTGCATATGGGGGAGGAGAGATGAGGGTGAGCTCAGGGGCAAGAGAGACGAGGGACGGAAGGTGGTCCTCACCGAGGCACAGGCAAGTAAAGCAGCAACGGCTCAACAAAGGGTAACAGCAGAGGGGGGGCCAGGGGCCCTATGCCGGCACCCCTCCCTCCCCACCCCGCCCCGCCCCTGCGGGAAGTCCAGGCGGCCAGGGAAAGGTCCGGAAGCTTCTGCTAGAGAGTCTTGAGGTGGAAACTGGGAAGGGCATGTGCAGCAGCAGCTCAGAACTCTGTACGCGGCGGGAGAGAACGTCTTCTGTTCAGCGGAGAGAGCACGGTCCGCACGGTCTGTGGGGAGGCCGTGAGGGGCGCGCGCTGCCTGCAGACCGCTACCTACAGAAGTCCATTAAGTGGCCGAATACCGGCCATTTCTGTTGCCTTGTGAGGAGGAAACTCTGTATCAAAGAGGAGGTGACCAGGTTCGGTTCTGGTTCTCAGGTAGGAGACCCATTCTCCTCCCTCATTTCACACAACAAGAGGCACTCAGAGGAAGGGTCGTTATTTTCTTTTTGGGGAGCGTTCGGTTAAAATGGTGCTTGAGTGAGGCGCGCCTGCGCGGCTCAGTCGGTGAAGTGCCCGACTCTCGGTTTTGGCTCGGATCATGAAGGTGATGGAGCTCGGTGCTCAGCTCAGCGTCCTCTTGAGATTCTTTCCAGCTCCCTGCCCCCCCAGCTCACACTCTCCCACTCTCTCTAAACTAACTAAACAAATAAAATCTAAGAAAAAAAAATGGTGCTTAAGTAAATCCTATAGCCCTTCCCTTCCCTTCCCTCCACCCTTCTCTCCCCTTCCCACCCAGTCCTCCCCCCCCCAAAAGAGTTGTTCATTTACAGTGTACCAGGCCCCCGCTGGGTGCTGGGGATTGATTGATTCAGAGACGGGCAGGGTAGGATCCGGTGTCCAGCAGCCTGGCCTCCACTTCTCCCATGCCGGCTAGGGATGTCAATCAGGATGGCTGTCCTGGAAGGTCACCGCTGTACGGCCAGGCATTAGGAGCAGCTACAGAACTGGCAGCAGCCAGTGCGGAATGGAAATGCCAGGCCCTGGGTTAAAAAGATTATGAAGAATTTAGGGACGGCTGCCGCAGCGGAGCATTAAACCAAGCATGGGGCCCTTCTAGTGCGTGCGTTCAGATGGCAGCCAACAAAGCCAGCCCTGCCACGCACTATGTTCCTGCCCAGTGACCCAGGGGCAGATGGGAGGGGAGAGCAAGAGAGAGACTGTAACAAAAGGAGGGGAGAAGAAGATAGTTGACACCGTCTGAGGCTGACATTCACACTAATCACCCACAAAAGGCCTCTTGTCTGTTTTCTTACGTAAGTATCCTAAATCCTTGATTATTTGCAGAATCACATCTCAAAGGGACCTTCGGTCATCCTTTCAGGTTTTCAACATTTTGTAGAGGGGAGGACGCCGTTTTCTGATTTCTATACACCAAAGCTGGATCAGGAGAATGGCTGGGAGGAGGAAGCACGGGGTATGGAGAAAGGGGAGAAAGTTCTGATACTTGACTGAAAATGACATTTTCCAAAACTGGCCAGCGAGAATTTGATTGGCAGCAATTCTGTTGGGTGACTGAGTTCTGAATGGAGCTGTGCATTTGGGTGTGAGACGGATGTCCATATAGAGGCAATGGGGTTGGTTCACAGTTACTAAACAACAGATGACCAGCTCCTGTGGTCAGCAGGTTGATCGGACCCAGGATCTGTCTTTCTGAAGTTGGATACCCAGCCACTTCAAAAGTGTGGAGCTGCACTTATACTGACTCCTGAGTGGTAGAGAACTCTGTATCATGATGGCATAAGTATTCATATTTATATATGAACTGTGGGGTAGAGAAAACATTAGCAACCTCCTCTTTGCCCAGTAAGAGTGTTGGGAAGGGTTTCAGCTGAGAGCAGTCTGAGCTACTGCTGTCAATAACCATTTTCTTCTGGGAGCAAGACCTGCAGACAGGAACTGAAAAGACAATACTCTTGTTACAGTCTTTGTTCTAAAGTCTATTTTGTCTGGGGTGCCTGGCAGGCTCAGTTGGTAGTGCAATTCTTGATCATGGGGTCTTGAGTTCAAGGCCCACGTTGGGCTTAGGGTCTACTAATAAAAAGAGTCAAGTGTATTTTGTCTGATAGAAGTATGGCTACTCTGGCTTTCTTTTGGCATGCATTTGCACAATCAGTGTTTCTCCATCCCCACGCTTTCAAACTGCAGGTGTCTTTAGGTCTAAAATGAGTCTCTTGCAGACAACATATAGATGGCTCTTGTTTTTTTTATCCATTCTGTCACCCTATGTCTTTTGGTTGGAGCATTTTGTCCACTTACATTCAAAGTTATTATTATTATTTTTTAAGATTTTATTTTTTATTTGAGAGAGAGAGAAAGAGAGAATGAGCAGGGGGGAAGGGGCAGAGGGAGAGGGAGAAGCAGGCTCCCCGCTGAGCAGGGAGCGTGATGAGGAACTCCATCCCAGGACCCATGACCTGAGCCTACGGCAGACACTTAACCGACTGAGCCACCCAGGCGCCCACATTCAAAATAATTATTGATAGATATGTATTTATTACCATTTTATTATTCGTTTTGTGGAGAAAGGACAAAACTCAAGAGCTAGATGGGTAAATTTTGCAAGGGCAAAGTTACTGATGAGAGAAACGAATTGTGATAGGAGGAAGGGGCCCATGTGGGCTGAATTGGGGCTTGGGGCAGGCAGACTGAGTGAGCCCATAGACGGGGCTTCGGGCCAGTCTGCAGGGTGGGGTCACACAAAGCACTCATGCCCTTTCCCCTCTTTCATGTTTGCTTGGAAGATTGCCACATGCTTTAGTCTTTAAGTGATTTTAAATGCCTGACCAATGCGCCTATGAATGAGACTGCTTCCAAGGTGAGCACAAGTAAGCCCATAGCGTTTTGCACGTTATGAGCGCAAAGCAACACAGCTTTCCATGGATATTAAGTGCTTTTAAATAGAGTTCACTTTCTTCTTCAAGGCAGATGAGGTATTCAGCTTGGAATGACTGGAAAATTTTCCAGGGGTAGTTTTTCTAGAGCCAGATGGGTTAAAAACTAAGTACTGGGATGCCTGGGTGTTTCAGTCAGTTAAGCGTCCGACTCTTGATTTCTTTCAGGTCGTGATCTCAGGGCTGTGAGATCAAGCCCCACGTCACGGTCTGTGCTGGGCATGGAGCCTGCTTAAGATTCTTTCTCTCCCTGTACGTCTGCTCACCACCCCCTGCTTGTGCACAACATAAACACGTGAGATCTCTCCTAAGTACTAATGAGGTCAACCTGGAACGCTTGATTCCCATATAACAACAATAATTATAACATTATGATGATAATAACTATCATTTATTTAATACTTGCTAGATATCAGGCTCCATTGTAAGTGTTTTACATAAATTGTCTCTTTATTCTTTGCACCAGCCCTCATGAAGCAGGTGATATAGTTTCCTTAATTTAACCAAGATGGAAATTGAGGCACAGACAGGTTAAATAACTTGCCTAAGGTCACAAATTCATAAAGTCAGTGCTGAAATCCAAACTCACGCCATTTGACTTCAAAGCTATACCTTTTACCAATATAAACTATTTTGCTCTGAAGTAGACAAGTTTTAGCATCGTGAGAATTAAGTGAGCCTGGTCATAGGGAGAGCTGGTGAGAGGACATGAATGATTTCACACAGCTCATGTCCACGAATGGAAAAATGTCTCAGATCTTAGGTAATAGTGAGGATCAATCTATTTCAACCCTTTTTAATACCTTAGTTATAATCCAAATAGCCAGAATAGAGGCCACAGATTGTGGGCACACAAACCTAAGAATATGATAATTACTAATCAGAGATAAAAGCAGCTGCTGGAAGCCAGGACAGTGAGGACAGCGAACGCTTTCCATGTTACAGTGCCTGGCATTTCTGTAAACACCGTGCAGCTCAGAAAAACCCTACTGATGAGGAAAATAAGCTCAGAGATAGTAAATTACTCATGCAGAAACACATTTAAGTTTCTGAGATGGCATCTGAACACATACGCAAAGACTTCAAAATTTGGGCTCTTTCCATATCAAAGAAAATTAATTTTATATGTTTTTATTGTTATTAATACAACTAAAAATGTCTGGATTAAGCATGCGGTATGATTTTTACGTTAACTGATAGGTATTTATCATCAGCTACGTTTATCAGGAACACGGTGACTCTTTTTTTGCAAACTGCTCTTGCTTAGAATTCATTATACACCTCGATAAGTAAGGCGAGCACAAAAAATAGTAATCTAAGGCATGCTTCAGATACACATTGCTGCAACCAGAATTTCGGCTGGAGGAAAAGACTCCAACTTAGCTGGCCTGGGTTCTCGCTCCCTGCCCTTCCACGAGCCATAGTTCAGGTTTTCCATCTCATGCCCTATGCCCTCTTTGAGTTTCCCTGCACAACTTCTCTGGCCCAAAAGTACCAAGTCAACATCTGGTGAAGATATTTTGAAGTGGCCCAGTCTTGCTTCGCTCATTCTAGTTACATAAGAATCCCTGCTGTGTTGCTTCTAAAAAACATTCTAGAATGAACATTGATAAGGAAAGGAGAGGCCCTTGGGCAGCCAACTCCTCCAAAACCTGTTGCTTGTGAGATTGCACGATGGCAAGAGACATTTGGACTTTGCTGTTGGCAGTACGCTCTGTCCAGAGGGCCTGGCGTCCGATTACATTACTCAGCGGTTTCATTCCTATTGGTAAAATAATTAGATTTTTATTGGATGCTATTCAGCCTCTAGAACATATAGTGATTGCCTAATGGAGGTTTATGGGCAGTTGTTACTGGAAATAGAAAACATTCAAGGTGAAGAGCTCAAAATGTTCGAAGTGTCTTTGAAATGATCAAAGGACCAGGTTAATCTGAAGGGCAGGCTGTCAGGATTCCTCTTGGCTCCCCACACACATCTCTCTGTGCCTCCAGATGCTGGCGTTATGACACGTTAGCATTTCCCTGTTTTCTCAAGAGGGCCTAAAGAAGGTGCCCTGAATGAAAATGAATTTTTAATATATCCTGATTTGAAAAGTATGAGCCCCAGTTTTCTTTTTGATTAAAAGAGGTATTTATAATACCTACTTCATGGGATGTGATGGAGAGCAAATGAGATGATGTACTGAAAATGATTTGTAAACCAAGACATTATTGTAGTTCAGTTCTCCGATGGAGTTGGATAGGAAGGGCATCTTACAAATAAAATTATAACACTATTTGGTAGAACAGAGGGCCTTATTAATATGCGCATCTATAGACTCGTTTCTAGATTCTGACTGGTATACACAGAACTAGTGATTGATCTGATTAGAGACATAAAGAAGCACTCATGCTATTTTGTTAGACAAATAAAGGAAGTGGTTTTGAATTGAAATTGAAGGATGAGTGAACTTTGAGTGGAATCTTGAAGGATGAAGAGGATGGGTAGGTGAAGAACGTTCTAGACTGACTTGACCATACAGAGTGTTTGGTGTGTGGTCTGGTGGCTGCCCTGATGTGTCCGGGGCATAATGTGAGATGAGATTAGAAAGGTAACTGACGAGCGGATCGTGGAGGACCTTGAATGCCACAATCAGGTTTTGGGTCAAATTCCGTAAGTAATTCATAGGGATTCATCAAAAGCTATGGGGAAAGAGGTTGTTGGCATGATGTACAAACCTTCTGTATTTTGCCACGACGCCTCTCATAGCAGTACAACTTGCCCAAAGGATGTCTTGAACAGGCAAAGCATGGAGACAGGGCGGCCAGTGGGAGGCCACTGAATAGTTCAGCCAGAGTGACGGTGGGATAGAAAGCTGGGCTGCAGACGCAGGGGAAGTGGGTGGATTGAATGAGCCGGACTTGGCTGCTGAACGGTAGGGGAGGAGGACGGCAGAGGAGGGTTTCAGGCTGAGCAAGTGCCGTAAGTGAATGCAGAACACAGCAGAGCTGGTCTGAATATGGTCACAGTCTAGGTGATTTGCTTACCCGTCCTATGGTTTGGGTCTGTTATCAACTCTCTGACACACTCAGCACGCCTTGGCCAATCAGCTCTGGTTTGGACCATTTTCTCCAACTGTTGCCAAGACCTCCGGGAAGTCCATTGAGTGTGGTGACAGGCCCTTCCTCTTAAAGGAGAATGCCAGCTCCTTTCAAAGGAATGGGTACTGATTTTTTGGTACTCGTCTCTATTTGCAATCTCATGGCAACGGGGAACACACGGATCATTCCTGCTTACAGCTCTACGATTTAAGATTCAGAGTGGCTGGGTGGGCAGTTTTTGAAGACAGCCTTTGGTTTTTGTGTTGTTTTTCTTTCTTGGCCCAGCACAACCAGTTAAACACAGGAAATTAAGATCACATTGTCTGGGTACTCACTGATTGACAATCTCTAAGCCCTGATTATTTTGTTTTAAAGTTGTCTTCATGTGCATAAATATGCATCATTCCCAACATCAAAAGGTGTTTGTTAAAAGTTCTTTCGAAACTTTTCTGAGGGCGCTTGGGTGGCTCAGTTGGTTGAGCGACCAACTCTTGGTTTCGGCTCAGGTCATGATCTCAGGGTCCTGAGATGGAGCCCCGCACTGGCCCCTGTGCTCAGGGTGGAGTCTGCCTGGGATTCTTTCTCCTTCTCTCTCTGCCCCTCCTGCTCATGCTCTCTGTCTCTCTCAAATAAATAAACAAATCTTAAAAAAAAAAAAAGTGGTCCTGAGTTATTCAGGACCCAGAGTAGCAGTTGTGCAACACTCACACCGTGTGCCATGAGGGATGCTGACCTCTATACAGGGAGTATTCTGGCTTCCACATTTCTGCCTGGTGGGAGAAGGTGCAGTAGGAGTCATTGTTGGGGAGAAGCACAATAAAGAGATGTGTCTTTCTGCTTAAGAAAGGCAATTACAAATAGAATGAGTAGAATTTTGCAAAATATATTGGAGGGAACAAACCTCTTTGGCAATATAATTAGTAGAGATTGTACTTGAAGTGCTTCTTACAGAACACGAGGTTTATTTCTCTGTGGGTGTTTTGTCCTAACACTGTCAAAAGTGATGCCATCAGTCCCTGAGGTATAGTTTATAATCTAAGAATAACACAGAAGCACATGTTATATTATATAGAAAAAATGGCAAAAACACAAAGAAGTTATGCCTAATGTTTGCTTTCCTTTGATTTTGATGACAACAAAAAGTAAGTAAAAGCAAAATTTATGTGTAATTGAGAGCTTTAAAAATATCCTGACGGCTTCTATTTATTCAATAATCATTCATCAAAAGTGGCTATAGGATGCTAGGTAGTGTCTAATGAACCGGAGATAGAAGTGTATAAAAGACATGCTTCAACTACCAGGGAGCTCCTGTGGACGGGAGTGATGGAAGTGTCCCATCACGATGCCATCAAATAAGGCAGAGATGGAAGGTGCACAAGGCTCCCTGGGAGGGCAGAGGAGAGAGTGAGGAGTGGAGGGAAAGCTTCAAAGAGGCGGCACAGCTCGGGCTGGTCAACAAGGATGATTGTTTCAGCGACAGTGTGAAGCAGAGGGCTCGAGGAGAGAAAAGGCACAGAATGAGTGAGAATATGTGGTTCAATCGGGAAAATGACAAGCAAGGCTGCAACTGCGGTTTGTCATTCCCCTTCTTGTTGCTCAAACCCAATTCTAACCAGGCATTGGCAACCACATGCTTCAGAGGACACAGGTCCTTTTCCAGCCCGAGGGGGGTGGTTTTTAAGAGTGTTAGCCCATCACAGCACATCACCTCCCTGTACCAATGACTGCTTTCAGCACAAGCTGATGTTAGGAGTTGAATTGTGTCCCTAACAGACATGTAGAAGTCCTAACCCCTGGTACCTGTGAATGTGATCTTATTTGGAAAGAAGGCCTTGGCGGATGTCACCAAGTTAAGGTGAGGTCATACAGTGGGCCTTAATCCAATATGACTGAGGTCCTTCTAAGAGTAGAAGAAGTCCTTGTGATGATGTGGACACATGGGGGGAACACTCTGACAGCAGAGGCAGAGATTGGAGTGATGCCAAGGTCAAGGATAGGTCAAGGAACACCAAGGATTGCTGTTGACACCAGAAGTTAAGAGAAACACATGGAAAGATTCTCCCCGAGAGTCTTCTGAGACGGCACGGCATTGCCAACACCTGATTTTGGCCTTCTTTTCTCTAGAACTGTGAGAGAATAAATGTCCCCTCCCCTTCTTAAAGATTTTATTTATTTATTTATTTATTTATTTATTTATTTATTTATTTAGAGAGCACAAGAAGGGGGAAAGGCAGAGGGAGAAAGAGGGAGAGAATCCTCAAGCAGACTCCATGCCGAGCATGGAGCCTGATGTGGGGTTTGATCTCACCACCCTGAGATCATGACCTGAGCCGAAATCAAGAGTCAGATGCTTAACCAACTGAGCCACCCAGGTGCCCCAAATGTTTGTTGTTTTAAGCACCCTGGTTTGTGGGCTTTGTTTCAGCAACCCCAGGATACTAATTGAGCCAGGTTAATGAAACATGAGGGGAAGCAGCTAGGGAATTCTGGGAAAGCATTTCCTCCTTCTCCCTCTTAGGAAGGAATGAAGCTGGGGGCATTTCCTCCGTCCCTGTCCATTACAGTTAGGGTATGTGGAGTGGCTATGGCCATCTCTCAACAGTAAGGAGATAAGCCTGAGGACAAAGGCCAATGTGCAGAACCTGATGGAATAGAATGTACAGGCCTACAATATGTCATTGAGTGGTTGAATTATCCTGGAGTTTCTGGATTTCCTATCGTATGAAAGCAAATGTGCTCATTTCTTGTGCCACCTTAAGTTTTCTGTAATCTGCACATGAAAACACCTTAGCTGATAATGAGGGGTTAGTGGTGTCTACAGGAAATAATTAGGGTCAGGAAATCTTTTATTTCCTACCAGCTGTGGACCGTGGCCACCATTACCATTAGTCTTATGCAGAAGGGACACTCCCCACAAAGGCACATGTGCTTTATTACTAGCTAGTCCCAGTTCCATTAAGACTTCTTCGCTGGCAAAGCAAACGGGGCCATATATGAGCCTTGAGGTCCTGCTGGGTTTTGTACATATTTCCCATCCCAGAAATGCTCTCCCATCCCACATTCTCCACCACGTAGCTACTTTCCACCCACCCTCTGTGTTTCAGCTTAGATACCATTGCTTTGAGAATACTTCATTGACTCACAAGTTTGGGTTAGGTGCCCTGCTAATGGCTTTCTGGGCACCCTGGACTTGCCCCATGTTAGCATTTACCACACTGTGTTGTGGTTGCCTGTTTACTGTCTCCATCCCTCACTAGTCTCTAAAGTTTGGAGGCAAACACCGTGAGTCCTCTGTTTCCTGTTCCATGCCCAATATAATACAAAGCCTACCTCACAGTAGGAACTCAATAGGTACATATTAAGTGAAGGAAAATGAGAGACAAGACAGTGCCACAGTTTGCAATCCAGAGTTCACCTACAACATTCTGACTGGGGCCTTGAAAGAGCAAGAGCTGGGCAGGCCCTTGGCAAAACACAAAGCAGGCAAGTCACTGTTTGTCCCTGGCCTTGGGGTCCTATTCTGGGATTCCTCCACCCTCCTGACCTGTCATTTCCCTCTCATCCTCTCCTCTCTCCAGTTCACTTGCGGGGGAGGAAGGAATGATCATGGGTTACCTAGAACGACCAACTAATCTATTACTTCTTCTAGGGAAAAAACGCATTGCATTAAATATTAGTTATACTACATGGAACTAGGTCTCTAGAAAGCTCCTAAAAAATTGTCAAGAATTTATGATAGGGCAGGGAGCAGAAGCAAGTGGGGCTTTCATGCCTTCATAACATAGTGGGTAGGTACTTGCCTGCTTTGTCCCCTCCCCCCCCAACTCTTTAAAAAAAAAAAGTTTATTTATTTATTTAGTTATCTCTACACCCCATGTGGGGCTTGAACTCAAGGCCCTCAGATGAAGAGCCACATGCTCTACTGACTGATTCAGCCAGGCGTCCCTGGTCCCCGGTTTCACTAAGAACTTAGGGAGAATCATCTCATGTTTGATACTTGAAAACATCATCCCACGATGATCTTGCTGTGGTGTTACCTCCATCCAAGGTCACTGATTCCATCAGTTGTGACGGTAATTGTTTTATCTTTAAGGTGAAGGTTATTCATTCACTCAACAAACACTTAGGCGCTTCCCAGGTATGCACCAAATACTGTGCTGAGCACCAGGTCACCCATGGTGAGACAAACACCAGCCCTATCCTGGTGGAGCCTACAGTCCAGTGGGGCGGTGCTGGGGGAACCACAAATAAATTAACATTAAAAATTTGCTCCAAGCGTTGTCAACGAAAGCAATAGGTCGTTGAGACGGCGTAAGATGCAGGGAGGGGACTTAGTATGATTAGGGACAACTTCCTGAGAAGGTGACATTCCAGACGAAATTTAAAGGATGAGAAGGAGTCAGGCCCCGGAAACGAGGTCACGTTCACGGTAAGTCAGTTAAAAATAGCCCCAACCTCTCTAGCAGCGGTATTGGACGTCCACGCGAGGAGTCCTCGCCGCCAGTAGTAAAGATGGCGGGCGGGCGGCAGGGCGGGGCGGGGCGTGCCCATGGCCTGATTGGCCGGCCGGACAGCGTCACGTGGGCGGCCGCCGAGCATCCGGGCCCCCGGCGGCGGCGCTGCGGAGGCTCCCGGGAGCGGGCGGCGCGGCGAGCGGACGGCGGCGGCGCCTCCCGGGCCGCCCGCGTGGGCCAAGCGGCACGCGTGCCGAGCATGGCGGGCTCCCTGCCTCCCTGCGTGGTGGACTGCGGCACCGGGTAAGAGCCGCCGGCGCCCGCCCCGCTCCCGCGCGGCCCGCCCCTGCCCCGGCGCCGAGCACCTGCTCCGCGGCCCGCCCTGGCTCACCTGGCGGCCGCCCAACGCCCCGCCGCGGGCCCGGGGCCCGGCTCTCGGCCGGCCACCTGTGCGCCCCGCCCCCTCCTCCCGGCCCCCGGGGCCACGCGCAGCGACCGCTCACCTTGAAGGGCGCTGATCGCGGCCGCGGTGCGCGCACCTCGCCTCGCCTCCCACTCCTCCCGCGCGCCGGGCCGCTGCAGACCCTGCTGACGTTACTTGCCTTCCACCTGCCCAGCCGTGCCCCTACCTGTGCCCCCACCTGTGCCCCCAAGTGCATGTCACTTCTTGCTCATGATTCTTGACCACTTACTTGTGGAGGGTTTCGCATCACTTTACCAACTTGACACCTTTTGTGCAGCCCGCTTTGCTCTCTTCTAGTATCGAATGGCTCACTCGGGCTGAGCTCTTGCTTCAGTTTGCGTTCACTTGCCTTTTCGCTTAAAAACAAATGTTCAAAAGGCTCCATTTTGAAAAAGTCTAAATTTGGGAAAACCTCTTTGTGGTATAGTTTTTTTCCCCCTCTTTACTTTTTCTGGTTGAGATTGTTTCTTTTCATGTTGTTACAACATGCAGAAGAGACCTTAGGAAATTTCCTGTACTTCTAGTGGCCCAAGCTTAGCTGATTTTAGGAAGGTGAATCCATCTAGCTGATAGTTTGGAAATTTAGGCATGCCTGCTTGCATTATAGATAAAGTACTTAATGAAGTAGCCTGGAAGTAAATTTAGTCTCTTAAAGATTTTTTGACACGGGATTTTACATATTTTTTGTCGGAAAATCTTCCATGGCATGTTCACCTTAGCCTTGATTCTTTTCTGTAGAAAAATGCACTTGGTTTGGTTTCCTTGACAACCTTGTGGGGGTGTCGTCTTTAATTTGTTACAGTCCATCTCCTACTGATCATGCTTTCCTTTTGCTGCTGAAGCCACTGGCATTGGTTACAGGCTGGAAAAAACTGCCTCTTGGCTTGTGCTAATTCTTTTTGAAATAAGTATTGTATCAGAAGTTTTGTGGCTCTTTATTTTAGAAGTTGTTTTGCTACCCAGAACACAAGCCAAAAATCAAAATTGATGTGAACACCCCCCCCCCCCAGTTGCTGGCTCCTTATGCAGTCCCTTCTCCCACAATATCGGTATTCATCCCATGCCCACCTGAAGTCTGATTGTGTCAAGAGTGAAGGCAGCAGGTAAACGTATTTTTTCCACATGTGCATGTGAAATTTCTGCTTTAGTATTTTTGGTCTTGTAAACCTATTGAAATCTAAAGCATTTCTTGGTAGTAGCACTAAGGTAATGCCCACAGAGTTTGTCATACCTTTAATATTAGTAAGTTGGGGGCCTTACTCATCATTCTTGCTATAAATGTCTAAACCATGGTGCTGTTCTGACCTTTTGAGGTAAGTGGTAACTGTAACTTGGCTCACTTGGAGATGTAACTTCAGTATATCATTGTTTTATGACTCCAAATCAATGCAGTTGTCTTTGTCTGTTGTAGGCTCTGGCAGTCTGTTGTAGACAGTGACAGGGAATCTTCCCACTAGGTTTCACACGGACATATCCTGTCGTGGAAACGACTGTGATTTACCATGAATTCCCAGCGTCCGGTATATGGTCAGAAGGAGCAGCCTCCAAGGGCTTAAATTTACTTGAGCGTATCAATAGTTCTTGTATTTCCCAGAGAGCGGAAATTGTATTTTACTTTTACATCAAAATAGGATTAAAAAAGGGTAAAGTGCCCATAAAAATAACCAGGATGAAGGAAAAAGACTTAGGTAGTCATCCTAAACTGTAGACCAGTGGTTGCTGTGGTTCGGCTCCACATATGGCCTTAGTCTGCCTGTCTCACAAAATTATTAGAGAGTCATTGTCAGTTATGCAATTCTTGTCATCAAGAAGGAAGAGAAATACCTACATCTTGGGTGAAAAAGCTTTTTTTTTCTGGTACTAAATTCTAAAAGAAAAATTCACGTGGAACTACACATAGCGAGCAGTGTGATTTAGTCGACAGTGTACCAGGTAGTATTTTTTAAATAGTAAATAAAATTCATCTTGTAGGTGTGCATCCTCCTCTAATAGTCCCTGAAACCAACTCAGTGAGCACAAGTGTCCCCGGGGGGGGGGGGGAGGTGGGCAGGATAATGTGGACCAAGGTACCTGTTTGATTCAAAAATAAAGCTTTGTTTATTTAAAGAGATTACTGGGCTGCATAGTTTTCAGAGACTATTCCACAAATTCTAGTCTCACTTCTCTAACCTTTTTGGGTATTTTTTTAGAAAATATTTTTTTAAGTAATCTCTACACCCAGTACAGGGCTTGAACCCACAATCCCAAGATCAAGAGTTGCATACTCCACTAACTGAGCCAGCCAAGTGCCCCTTTTCTTGCATTTTTAAACTTACTTTGAAAGAATTCAGATCTACTGAAAAACTGCAAGAAGAGTACCAAAAAACACTATATGTTTGGGGGGGGAAGGAGAGAGAGGGAGGGGTCAAGAGAGAGGGGCAGATGTGGGGGGAGGGGCAGAGAGAGAATCTTAAGTAGGGTCCACACCCAGCATGGAGCCCAACGTGGGGCTGCATCTCACACCCTGAGATTACGAAGTGAGCTGAAATGAAGAATCGAACGCTTAACTGAGCCACCCAGGCGCCCCTGTACTATATATTCTTCATCCAGTTTCACAAGCTGTTAACATTTGCCTTGTCATTCTCTGTATAATCTCTGTAAAACAGACATATTATTATGTTTCTGCACTGTTTGAGAGGAAGTTGCATATATTGTGCCCTTTATTTTATTTTATTTTATTTATTTATTTATTTATTTTAATTTATTTGACAGAGACAGAGACAGCCAGCAAGAGAGGGAACACAAGCAGGGGGAGTGGGAGAGGAAGAAGCAGGCTCATAGCAGAGGAGCCTGATGTGGGGCTCGATCCCACAACGCAGGGATCACGCCCTGAGCCGAAGGCAGACGCCCAACCGCTGTGCCACCCAGGCGCCCCTATATTGTGCCCTTTAATACCAAAATACTTCAGTGCATACTGAGAAGAGGGACTTCTTATATACTCACAGACCCATGATTTAAAGTAAAAAAGTCTGACGTTTATGCAGTGGTGTTCTCTAATATGTTGTCTGGATTCCCATGGTCCCGTTTATGTCTTGTGGACTCTTCTTCCCCTCTCTCGTCCAGCACTGCACCTGTCTTTTAGGTCTCATCCAACTGGACCACCTTTAGCCTTGTTCTGGTTTTCAGGACATTGACATTTTTGGGAGCCAGTTGCTGTGTATATTGTCCCTCAGTGTCGGCTTGTCTGGGTTTCCCCATGATAGAGTCAGGGGGTGCATTGTGTCAGGAATATTGCAGAAGTGACACCAATCTTTCTTAGTGCTTCTCACCAGAATCTCCCCACCCTCGGCATTACTGAGGTATAACTGACATATAACATTGTGTAAGTTGAAGGTGTACAGCGTTTTGATTTCATGTATTTATATATTGCAAAATGATTCCCCCCATAGCTTTAGCTCACACCTCCCTCACATCACATAGTTGCCATTTCGTTTTTGTGGTGAGAACATTTAAGTTCTAGTCTCTTAGCAACTTTCAGGTTTATAATACAGTATTATTGACTATAGTTGCCGTACTGTACACGAGAGCCTTCTAGTCGGAAGGCTTAAAATAATATGTCTCCTTCTTGATGAAGTCCACTTGGGTTATTTGGATAGGGTGATGTCCACTAGATTTTCCCACTGCATTGTTAGTTTTTCCCTTTGCAATTAATGTCATTTATGGAGAGATATTTTGAGATTATGTAAATACCTGTTCTCCCTTAAACTTTCACCATTAGTCTTAGTATCCATTGGTGATTTTTGGCCTAATTGAAAATTGCGGTGATGATGACCAAATTGTGGTTATTTATACTCTAGTATTATGTCTCCATTTATTAATGTTTTACTATAAGGGCACTTTTCCATAGTTCTCATCTATCTATTTATCATTTGTGTGGGTTACTATTTTATTCAAAAGGTTGTTCTTACTATATTCAATGGGTTATTATCTGTTTTTGCCATTATTTGTTTTGATGCTTAAATTGTTTGAGATTTGACCAATAAAGGCCCATTCAAACTGTTTCTGGTGTTCTTTAGATGTGTCCTTATCTTTTTTTTTTGAGCATGTTGCTATTATCAATAGACTGCAATGATAGTCTTGTGTGTGCATACATCTTTTTGTGTTTTTTGCCGGCTATCTCGGGATAGATTTCTAGAAGTGGGATTTCTGGGTCAAGGAGTAACTGCATATGTGATTTTGCTAGTCAGTGTGAGATCCCAACTGCAGTGTGTATCCTCACTAGCAGCGTATGAAACTCCCTGTGTGTTCTTACAGACTAACTAATGGACTATATTGTCAATTTTTTAAATTTCTACCAATCTAGAGGGTAGGAAATGATATTATAGTTTTAATTTGAATTTCTTATGTGGGAAGATAGGCATCTTTCATTTGGTTAAGGGACATTTACATTTCTGTATTCTGTCACGTTGTTTCTCTAGCCCATTTTTCTGTGTGTCTTGTGTTCCTTTGAATTTGGAACCGCTTCATGTATTAGGGTGTGTTGGAGGTCCCACACACCACTCCTGGCTTCAGTGAATTGCTAGCAGTAATTCCAGGACTGTAGTGAAAAAGTACAAAGCAAAACAAGCCAAGGGAAAAGGCACGGGAAGCAGAGTCAGGAGGAAACAAGGAGCAAGCTTCCGGAGTCCTCTCTCACTGGAGCCACACAGACGTGCTTCGTCAGCCTGCAGTTCTGACAGTGCACCAAGGAAGCTCAGGAAAGACTCTGTGCCCAGCGTTGTGGAGGCTGGCCACGGCACCCCTGACTAGCACATACCAAAATTGCAGAGCCCCAGAAGGAAAGCAGGTGTTCAGCTTAGACTGTTGTTTGCGTGGTTTAGGCACAGTGAATACCATTTAGGGAATTGCAGGAACAGTCCCGAAACCAGAGTTCCCAGGTGCCAGCTGAGCGGCCAAGCTTGCACGCATGATGTCTAAAGAGAGCAGTCTGGGGCCTGTTCACTCTTTTCTGCACGTTGGGGCCTTAGCTCTTTGTGATGTAAGTCGCAGATATGTTTTCCCCATGTATCATTTGTCTTTTGCCGAGCAGAGGTTTTTTAAAGTAATCAAATTTATTTATTTTTTCCTTACTGTTTCTAGATTTTGAGTCATAGTTAGGAAAGTCCGCCCCACCCCACCATTCCTAGGTTATACGGTGTTTTTTTCTAATGGTTTCATTCCCCCCACCCTCTCTTTAAATCTTTCATCCATTTGGAATGTATCCTGGGATATGGTATGAGGAAGGGACCCAGTTGGAACTATTTCTTTTTTCCTTCTGGCCATCCCATTTATCTCAACATCACTTATGAAAAAAAACCCCTGTGCTTGGAGATTCTGCCTTTATCATGTACTGAATTTGTCTACGTGGTTGTGTTTATGTCTAGATTTTGTTTCGAGTTGTACTAATCTGTCTATCCATATACCACCACCGCCACAGAGTTTTAATTACTAGGGCTTTAGAGTGATTTCATACCTGGTGAGGCCGGCCTCTCCTACACATCCCTTTCTTTTTTTAGGGCTTTCTGGTAAATTTTTGCTGCTTGTTCCTCCAAATGAACTTACAGTCAGCTTCTCTAGTTCCACAGGGAGGACGCTTGGTGGCATGTTTACTTGGATTCTATCACATTTATAAGTTAATTTAATGAGGACCATCATCTTTCTGATGGTGAGCCCTCCCATGGAAGAATATGGCATCTCTTTCCATTAGATCAAGTCTGTTTTGTGTCTTTTAGGGATACTGTTTCCCTCGGGTAGATTTCTTGTTAAGTTCACACCTAAGTATGTGGTTTCTGTTTTGCTATCATAAATGGTGTCTTCTTTTTCATTATGCTTTCTGTTTTTCTTCAATACATTAAGGCTCTTAGTTTTTTTGTGTCAATTTTGTAACCTGCTACTTTACAAAATACTCAAGTTGTATGAATTTTTCCCTTGATCTTTAGCGTTTTCCAGATATGAAATCTTTGGGAAGTAGAAAGGGTTTTACCCCTTCCTTTCTATTGGTAGGGACTTTATTTGCCTTTTTTTTTTTTTTTTTGGACACACTGCAGTGACCATTATCTCCAAAATAATGTTAAATAGGTATGGAGTTAGAGGGCATTATTCTTTTGTTCTTTACTTTAGTGTGGCAGCTTCTGGTGTTTCTAAAATAAGGTGCTGACCTACGGAATGGGAGAAGATATTCACAAATGACATACTGGATTAAAGGGCTGGTATCCAAAATCTACAAATAACTTATCAAACTCAACACCCAAAAAACCAAAAATCCAGTCAAGAAATGGTTAGAAGACATGAACACACATTTCTCCAAAGACAACAAAGAAATGGCCAACAGACACATGAAAAAATGCTCCACATCACTTGTCATCAGGGAAATACAAATCAAAACGACAACGTGATACCACCTTACACCAGTCAGAATGGCTAAAATTAACAAGACAGGAAACGACACATGTTGGCGAGGATGTGGAAAAAGGGGAGCCTTCTTACACTGCTGGTGGGAATGCAAACTGGTGCAGCCACTCTGGAAAACAGTATGGACGTTCCTCAGAAAGGTAAAAATAGAGGTGCCCTATTACCCAGCAATTGCACTACTGGGTATTTAACACAAAGGATACAAACATAGTGATTTGAAGGGACACTGCACCCCAGTGTTTATAGCAGCAATGTCCACAATAGCCAAAATATGGAAAGGTCCAGATGTCTACTGACAGATGAATGGATAAAGATGTGGTATATATCTACAATGGGATATTACTCTACCATCAAAAAGAATGAAATCTTGCCATTTGTAACGATGTGGGTGGAACTAAAGGGTATTATGCAAAGTGAAATAAGTCAGAGAAAGACAACCATATGATTTCACTTATGTAGAATTTAAGAAACAAAACAGATGAACATAGGGGAAGAGAAGGAAAAATAAAATAAAATCAGAGAGGGAGACAAACCATGAGCGACTCTTAACTTGAGGGAACAAACTGAGGGTTGCTGGAGGGGAGGTCGGTGGGGGGATGGGGTAGCCGAGTGACGGGCATTAAGGAGGGCACTTGATGTGATGAGCACTGGGTGTTATATGCTACTGATGAATCACTGAATTCCACCTCTGAAACTAGTAATACACAATATGTTAATTAATTGAATTTAAATAAAAGATGCTGGCTTTTGGGCTGCTGCTGTGTGTGTGTATATGTGTGTGTGTGTTTACATGCACACACACATATATTAGTCCATTTCTGTTTTTTGGAATGTTTATATGGGCGTGAGATGTTGTCACATTATTTTATCTTAAATGGAACATGTAGGTTCTTCCTAATCCAGTTAATACGATGGGTTGTGTTAATGGCTTTCCTCATAGTGAACCGCTCTTGCATTCTGGGATAACCCCCATTTGATCATGATGCATTATTTTTTGATGTGTAGGTAGATTGTGTTGGTTAATATTTTATTTAGGCTTTTGCATCAATATGAGTGTGAGTGATTTATAGTTTGGTTTTTTGGTGGAGGCCCTGTCAGATTTTGAGATCAGTGTTAACAACCTCCTCATAAAGAAATTAAGAAGCTTCCCTTCTCTTTCCATGCTCTGGAATAGTCTGTTGTAGTATTGGGATTACCTGAGTTTTAAGGTCTTGGTAGAATTACCCCATGAAACTGTCTGGACTTAGTGCTTCGTACTCATCCTACTTCTTATAAGCCTGTTGGACGTTCCATCTCTACTGGAATCAATTTTTTTGTGTTGTATTTGTATAAAAAATTTTCATTTCATCTAGATTTTTCAAATGTATGTATATAGTAGCCTCATGATTTAAAAAACTGTCCTCTGCATTTATGGTTATTTTCCCTTTTGTCACTCAAATGTATGTGTTTTGTTTTCATCCTTTTTCTTGGTTTACCTAGTGACTTGTGCATCTTTTTTCAAAGAATGAGCTTTGGGGCTTACTTAATAGTTTTGTTATTTTTCTGTTTTTTGACTCATTTATGTTGCTTTTATCTTTATTTTTTTTCTGCTTTCCTTTGTTTTTGTCTTTTTGTTTTTGAGTTGGATGTTAAATTCATTTTTATTTTTTCCTTTAATTGAAGGTAATTAATACTACAGAATTTTGGCTGTTATATCTTAAGCTGTATGTATCCCTTAGTTTTAGTTATATTTTTTCATTATAATTTTCAAGAAATTTCTTTTGTGTTTCCCCCATAACTAGTATTTTCTATACTAGCATGTTTTAAAATTTTCATGTATAAGGGCCTGTTTATTTTTCTAATTTTGTTTTTAGTTTCTAGTGTTGTTGCAGTATGTTCAGGGAGTGCTGTTTGCTTTAGTTCTAGTCTTTGGACTTCAAGGCATCTGAGACGTGGTCCGTCTTGTGCATATTCTGCCTGTACGTGAAGATCTGTTCTCTGTTAGTGTGTTCAGAGGTCAATGTGAGCTGTCTTACTCATGATGTTATTTAGGTCTTCCAGTTTTTTTCCCTACTTACTCTGTGTTGGACTGAGAGTGTTGTTTTAAGTCTCCTGTCATTAGTTCTCCTTGCTTTACAAAAGGCGCTGCTGCCTTGTTGAGTGTCTCCCCAGCTGTTGCTTTAGTGTGGCGATGGTGTCCTGTTTCCAGGGGGCCTTTCAGTCTCCTGGAAGTCTGAGATCTACTTTGTCAGAAAGCAGATGGATGGTCAAAAACATACCAAACAAGTGCAAACCAATAGAACGCAGGAGTTCAGCTTTTAACTCTGTGTCTTCCAGCATTTATGGATTTCCATGTTTCTAAATAATAGGCACATTGATCTATCTTTTGATGATCAATTTTTCACATTAGCTATTTATTTACTGTTGTTAGATGATGGTGTCTCTCATCCTGCCTTTGCCCTGTTTCTCCTTCCCTGTTCTCCCAGTAGAGATATATTATTACATTTCCACTTAATTTGTGGTCAGTGTTTATATTATTATGCCTTTGCAAGTGTATATCCTCATTCGGGAAAGTGTACTGTATTTTTTCTCTTAAATTTTGTTTTTCTGGGAGCTAATGATTGCCGTCTTTGTTTTGTTTTCTTTGTATTCACTGCTAATTATTTTCCGTATTTTCAAGGCAGCTTCTCAGTACAGTTTTCCACAAGGCTAATCACATTACAGACCCTACCAGAGTCCAGTTTTCCACAAGGCTAATCACATTACAGACCCTACCAGAGTCTGTTTTTGGAACCTCCCTTTTGCAGACCTCTGTCCTTCTCTCTGGGGTGGTGGTTTCCCAGGCCTGCCACACAGCCTGGGACCTTCCTCATAACCTTCTAGGCCTTTCCTTTGCCTTTCTCCTGGATCGAGTGTGTTTCCTGAGTCCGTTCCTTCCTGCTGTCTGTTTTCCTGCCTGCAGGGGGTCCTCCAGTAGCCAACTTTGTGGGGTTGGGAAGGTAACTCAGCAGAGCAGGGGTTTGTGGTGAGTGCCTTTGCTGTGCCCGGGTCCTGAGTCTCACGTCTGCCCGTCGTGCATGCTTGTCATCCTGGAGTCTCCTGCCATCACTCCAGGGCTTCACGGACCTCTCTCCTGTGTGTCTGTTCCATGTCTTCTTTTTCAATTTTCTCCTTTGTTTTGGTGGAGAGCATCCTCCAGTAGCTTTCTGAGAAAGGACGCGTGGGAGGTAAAATTTTAAGATGTCTTGCTTTTCTGAAATGTTTTATCTCTAATCCCTCACTTGGTTGATTGTTAGGGTATAGTATTCAGTGTTGGAAATAATTTTCCTTCAGAATTTTTAACACACTGATTCTTTGCTTTCTTGCTTCTGGTTTTGCTGCTGGGAAGTCTGAAGACTGTAAGTGACTTTGACCCCCCCTTCCCCCCCACCATTTTCCTTTCTGGGAGCTTTTAGGATTTCTTCTTTGTCACTGGTTTCTGAAATTTCACAACAATGTGCCTTGACGTGGGTTTGTTTTCCTCTGTTGTGCTGGGCATTTTGTGAGCTCCTTCAGTCTGGAAACGAGCATCTTTGAATTCTGGGTAATACTGTTAGATTATTTTTTCCTCCACTGTGTGTGCGTGTGTCTGTCCTGTGCTCACGTGCATGCTTTTTCTGCAACTCCTGTGGTTTCTGTGTAGAATTCTCGGGCTGTCTCTCTGAGTTTCTTGTCTTTCTCGTTTTCCATCATTCAGTCCTGGTTCCTTGCTTCTATGCCTTGCCTTGTCTTCTAGCTCTTCTCTTCAGTGTTTTCCATTCTGCTCTTTTCAATTTCCAAGAATTCTTTGTGTTTTCTAAATGTTCTTTGACTTATAGCCTCTTACTTTGTTTCTTGGATGTCGTATCTTTTCATAGGGTATTGAGGATGGTGGTTTTTTTGGTGGTCATGCGGTGGGGTCTCTCCCTACATTTGTTTCTTCTAAGTTGGTTTCTTATTTCATCTCTATTTTGTGGTAGAGGCTTTCCTCAAATGTTGGTAATTTCTGGCTGCCTGCTCATGGTGGAAGGTCAGAAAATTAAAACGCTCATTGGACTCTCAATGTGTAGATTTGCTTATTGATTCTGAGCTTCAGCAAGGGTGATACAGGCAGGTTGTTTGTTGGGAGGTCTCCTGGCATTT
>NW_024425563.1:4763272-4813449 GCF_017311325.1 Ursus maritimus | reverse complement strand
TCTTTTGAACTGGTCATTTCCCCAGAGACTATACTTCTGATCCTCTGCTTGGAGGGCCAGGCCTGGGTGCTGGTGTTCTGAGAGCTGAGAGGGGGAGAGAGGAGGGCGTGGGAGAGGGTTCCAAGCCTCAGAATGGTGCTGGCTGCACCCATGCCCAGTTACTTGGAGTCCAGAGACGCTTTGCTTTACCGTCTCCAGAGAGTCAGCTTCTGGAGAATGCTGGGGTCAGGGAGGAGCTATGGCCCCCAGCATATGGCGGGGGAGGGGAAGCTCACCAGAGCCCTTTGGTTTGGGCCCTTCAGTCTCACTTCCAGAGGCACCTGTGCAGCTGCCCACTCTGGAGCCTGTAAGGATGCAGGCGTGTATGTCGGGCTGGTTCTCGGCTTCTACCTTTGCCTGTTTTCCTCTCCCAAAACCAGTGACCACTATCCTCAGCTATCCAGAACCAGACCTTTGCTATTGCCTCCTCTTCTTTTCTTCCTATTGTTTACTATATCTTCAAAAAAACTGTTTTGCTTTGATTTTAGTGGGGTTTTGGGACAGAGTGAGATAATTAATCTGGAAGTTAAAGTTTACTTTATAATGATCAAAATCCACAGAAGACCATACCTCATGGTCTTATGTTTACTAAACACAGATCAAAAAATGCTGCTTATAGAAGGACAAATGGACGAGTATATTCAGTAATGTAAAATTCACAGATAGCATAGACCAAAAAAAAAAAAAAAAGGATATTGGATTTAGATAAAATAACTAGTAAATTTGAAGTTATATATTGAACTCTTTGTCCTATAAACAGAGACTACCCTTTTCTATTCAGTAGCCCACGGAATGTTTGAAGAACTTGATCGTATATTAATTTACAGTATACAGTGTAGAGAGGGTGTGTATTATTTAGAAACTGTAATTGAAATCTGGGGATAATTTTAGTTTTATCAGAACCATACTCTAAGGCAGTTGTAGTCACTTTTTTTTTTTTTTAAACTGAAAACCTTAGGAAGGAGTAGAGCTATTTTGGCTGAAGTTTGGGGTTTAAGACTGGACCTCATAAGGGGTCTCAGTCCAAAGAACCTCCCTACAGGATACAGTTTGAAAAACACTGTTCTAGGATGTGACATTTCCACTTTTAAACATAGATTAATTGAGCTTAAGTTGTCACCTTCTGCTCTAGACACATGGTTGTAGGAGGAATTTTAACTATATATAAATATGTTGAGTTGACAGTAGTCAGATTAATTCTCTTGACGGCAGAATTGAAAAGTCTGTGTGTTACTGCTGTGGAAAAATAGTGGCGTTTAACAGAAGAGTGAAAAAAGCTTTGCACAAGGGCTGTTGCAAAATGTTTGGGGCAAATGAGGATATATTGTATTTTCAGAAAGAGACTTTGGAAGCTACGTAAGAATAGGAGGTGGTGGAAGCAGAAGTGGGGTGGACGGTGTAGGATTGGGAGTGAAGCTTCTTAATGGATACCTTTTTATGGTGTTTTGAAGTCTGAACTATGAGAACATACTTGTTTACAAGGCAGAGTTGTAACTACTGGTATTGCTTTATGCAGCTACTCATTCTGTCGCCATGTGAGAAAGGGTCTTAGGCCAGGGGATGCACGCACGTAGCACGGAGTTTGAGAATGTGGCATAGTTTGTGTTTTTTGAGAATGCTGCCTACCTTTACTACGCTGGCTATCCTTTTGGAAGAGAGTGTTCAAACAAACAAAAAATCAAGGGCTTTTAACATAAAAGTTGTTGGTCTTGATTCCTTATGTACACATTTGAGAGAACTTGATTGACATAGCTCTTCCCATTTGGATGAAAAGATATACATAGAACTGGAAGAGAAACACTATGAAATTTTAGTACAGCCAGGGACTTTCAAAGTAGAAACTACACAGGAAGTTATTCAGAAAGATAATTGGTAGATTTGATCATCTAAACTGTCAACAGTTATATTCCAGGAAATGTATAACTGGGAAAAATCAGTGATGTATGAGAGCAAGGATTCATATCCTCAGTACGTAAGGATTTGCACAAATTGATAAGGTACTAAAGCTCTCGTAGAAAATTATCTAAGGGTAGTATGTGGAAAAATATAGATGGCTCATACACCTCAAATAACATTAAAAGAAAGATTTATTTATTTATTAGAGTGCGTGTGTGTGTGCAGGGGGAGGGGCAGAAGGCGAGAAACTCAGGCAGACTCTGCCCTGAGTGCAGGCCCATTGCGGTGCTCGATCTCATGACCCTGAAATCGTGACCTGAGTTGAAATCAAGAGTCGGGTACTCAACTAACTGAGCCGCCCAGGAGCCCCTCAAATAACATTTAGTAGTAACAAAGAAAATTACCAAATAATGGATCCTTTTACTTTTTGAATTAGGAAATATTTTCTGGAAATGGTAATATGTAATATTAGGTAAGGATTATTATTATTACCTCTTACAGGTACTGTTTCAAACAGTACATATTGCCTATCTGTGTATGGTGGTAACATAAATCTCCATTTTTGATGGCTGTATAGCATTTTATGGAATTATTATGATTTACTTAATACGTCCTCTGTTGATGCATTTGGGTGTTTCCAGTGTTTTGTTGTTTTGCTATTGTAATGCTGCAGTGAACATTTTTTGTTCCTGTCTTCACCTACATCTAAAAGTGCTTCTGTGGGGTAAATTCCCAGAAATGTGCCATTTGGACAGTAGGGGATACGCATTTAAAATTCTGATAGATAATGTGAAACTTCCCTGTATAATGACTCTTCAGCCTCTCACTGCCACCCATGTGTAATTTACCACCACCTTCTTCAGTATTGGCCCAGATGTTGAATGGTCTTGAAACCAATTTGTAGGTGAATTTAATGCTATCTGACATTTCTTTAAAAAATATTACTCTTCCTATGTAAGAGTAAGGCGTGTCTCAATTTATTCGCCTGCTTGTGTATTGAGAGTTCTTCACATACATCTCTCTACCCATCTCTGTATCTCTATCTGTCCATGTAGTTTAGTCTTGAAGGTAATATGATTCCATGTTGTTGCCATCGTGAATGGGATTCTTTCTTCCGGTGTGTATTCTCACTTCTCATCAGGTAGGAAAGTTGTTGATTCTTGTCTGTTTATTTAGTAACTGGCCATCTTACCAAATTCCCTATTTCCTTTAATTTTCTACTTAATTTACTTAGTCCAGGTCTGCAATTATCATTTACAAATAAATTTTTGTCTCCTCCTTCCCAGTGTTACTCCTTTTATTTAGTTCTTTGTGATTTGTATTATCCAGTGATTTCTAAGCACATTGACCATCAGAACCATGGGGTTGGGGCGGGAGATGTTAAAAATACAGGTGCCCAGGCTCCTTCTCTGGAGATTCACATCAGTGATTCTGGGACAGGTACTGGGAATATGTATTTTAGAAGTTCCCCTGGTGATCTGTTCAGTGGGTTTGGTACATTTTTTCTGGAAGCCTACCCAGGTGATCTTAAACTTGCCTGCAGAGAAAGTAGGCCATGCTGCAATAAAAAAAAAAAAAAATCAATTTGAAATTCTATTTCTAATAGGTAAACATTTTGAGGACCGGGGCTATGCTTTTCCCCCTCCCTTCTTAGTATCCTCATGGTATGCCTGTTACACGTTTCTAGCTAGGAAACTGGCTGGGATAAAAAAAAAAAAAAAGATTCTTTGTTTTCATAAATGGTGTCTTGAACATGGACCATATTTAATAGTTGTGTTTTGTTGATTTTTTTTGGTTTTGCTCTGTATATAGTTGAGCTGGTATAAGATTGCCTCTAATGGGGCGTGCCAGTCTAGCATTGGCTTGTCCTCCTAGGAGCGGATTTTAGGAGGAGCGCTTGTTAGGTCACATTTACAGTGCTAAATTTAATATGTTCTCACTGAAGTGAGCCTGGGTTGATGAAGGTTTTATTAAAATTTTAAATTTGAATGTCTCTTTAAAAAAGTCTTGTTAGACATTCATTGCATTGTGATTATTCAAAGTAACAAAACCTCAAGTGTATTTGACGCTCTGTAAGGAGTAGCAGAAAAATCTAAAGTTAATAGGTTACCTTAAATGATCTGAATAGTTTATACTTTTGGCACTGTTTTTAATGTTTTCAGTTTTGGTAGGAGATGGGAGGATCTCATAGTAATTTGTTTATACGTAAAAACATTAATATATCTTAATGTTAGTTTGCCTCCGTCATGAAAATCGTTGTTTGCTTAATGTTACTGATGCTCTGTTACCGGTGTGACTCCATGACAGAAGGCGCCCCGTAAAGGCTGGCTGTCAGAGCGCGCTGCGCCTTCGGGATCTCAGCATTCCTGCAGCTGCTGGCGGGGTGGTGGCATCATCGGTATTCAGTTGAATTTCGGAGCAGAGGGTCTAAACAGCCCATTTCTGCAGTCTGACCTGCTGCTGCTCTGGGCTGTAGTTCGTGAGTTCAGGGTACAGGTCACAGCTGTGGAAGGAGAGCTGGTATCTGCTGGGTTTACCATTTGAGCATTTTATTTCCAGCACAACACAAAGCAGTGTGTCTGTAATGTATAGAGTTGTGTACAGCAGAGAGACTGAACACAGCCACAGAACACACTATGTGTGTGTTTTCTGAGCTTTTCAGAATTTTAAATTAGGAAATATCTCAAACATACAGAAAAATAACAATAGTAAAAAAATAAAACTTATGTAGATAGCACTGTTCTTGTGCTTTCTCTGTTTCCTTATTTATATATAAAACTCACCCTAGGAAATAGGTTATATTATTATCCTCATTTTACAGATGGAGAAACTGAGCTACAGATAGGTAAAATAACTTGCCCAAAGTCACACATTTGGCAAATAACAGAGCTGGGACTTGAACCCGAGCAGTCTGGTGCTGGATGCCGGAGTGCATGGTCTTAACCAATATAATACTCTCTTGACTTTCAGAAATACAAAATATAATAGATAGAAATGATACTTAGCACCTAATTTAAATAAATATTAATATTTTACTCTATTTGTTTCAGGTTTTTCTTTTCTTTCTTTGAAAATAACCTCATCACACAAACAAGTGTTTTCTCACCTGTACATGAAAGATTATGCTAGTTGATGGGTCTGGTCTTTCATGGCCCCATCACCTTGTGTTTCTGACTTTCAGCATCCCCCTTTCCAACACCACTCCTTTGCCCAGCAGTTGGACAGCAATGACCTTTCCTTACATTGGTAAGAACTCACTGAGCAGATATTTGTGGAGTGCCTGCCACGTGCCAGGCACTGTGCCGGGGGTGGAGGTTAAATCAAGAAAAAGGGACTATGTTCTGTCACCATACAACTTGTAATCTAACAGTGAGGGGAAGCTGCATATTTTTGGGGGTTGGGTGATATGGCCTTTTAAAAAACACAGTCTTAAATTTGAGGATTTTAGTGATTTCTGACCTGCTAAGCTTCATTAGCCTTGGGTCAGCAATTCAGTTTATGTGTATTTATTGTCTGGAATATACCTCCAGAATGATGGTTGAATTGGGAATTTTTAGAAGTTCAGTATATGTTGCCTGCCTTCTGGAAAGTCCCTGGCTCTGGGTCGACTTTGAAACCTCCCTCTGCGTCTGGTGAGCTCTGGAGTGGGGTCCACTTGGTTTGTGTGTCTGGTAATTTGTGGAACGTGGGGGGCCCTCAGATGGGTCTCAGAAACTTCTTGTGGGGCCTGAGGGGTTTCAGAGCACAGCCTCGCCCGGGCTTTTGTGGCACCAAGACGTCAGATCCTTGGAGACGGAGCAGTAAGGCGTGATTTAAATGGAGCTAACTTGCCGTTTTTGGCTCACCAAAGCTTATTCATTCACTATGTGTTCAAAAATAGTAAAATTAGCATATGGTAAAATACATTGAAAAATCATAAAATTAATTGATTAGAATTTGGAATGTAGTACCATATCAAAAAATTTTAGTATTGAGCATCTTGAAATAATTTATAAAATAGAATGAATTAATAAAGTTACTTTCAACACTGCTGGGGCGTGTTTTTCTTCATTACAAGCATTACTGCTGAACGATGGCTCAGTTGTCCAGACTTTACTGTTCATTACAGGAGGCCTAATAAGAAAGGAAGAGCTGATGAGTCTTTTTGGTTTTCAATTTTTTATTTCCAGCAGATGGTTCTTAGTGGTGGTCCCCCCCACCACTTCTTCTTCTTTTTTTTTTTTTTTTTTATTTAAGGGATTAGCAAATGCTTTTGGAACAGATAGTAGTATTTTGGCATTTGTTTTAGTTAAGACTTTTGGAATCCATCACACAGAGTATCTTGACAGAAAATGGGCTCCTTCTGAAATGAGATGATAAAGAGATGCTCCTGTCAGATATTCTCAGGAGGTGGCAGTAGCTGTTTCTAGACATATGCCATGACATTTTAAGAAAATTATATAATCATTTTTAACCCCCCCACCCCCCAAAAGTTCATGAAGTTTGAGAAGTAAGTACACTTCTTTGAGCGCCAGCTCTGGGATTTAGCCTGCATATTTAGATTGGGTTTTTTTTTTTTTTTTTCCCCTTTTTCTTTTTCTGTTCACCAGCTGCTTGGCTTTGGGCAGTCGAATTAACTTCCCAGGGCCTCAGTGTTCTCATCTGTTAAATAGGGATAATATTTACTTTCTCTACAGGATTTTTATAAAAAGTAAGAGTGTAAAAGCATTTGTAAAGTCGGTGGGGATACACAAATGTAATTTATGTGTTAATGCATGTGTGCAGGATTTTCCCCAATAGAAATGAGCATAACATGTTATGTTTTAATAACAGCTTGCTTATTTGAAGTGAGGGTTTGATTCTCAGTCATCATAAGCTTTTTATTTTTTTTTTTAAATTGCAAGTGACTATCTTGAGGCTTGATATTTTCGGACTTGGAGAGCTTATAATAGAAGACGCTAATGGGATCCAGGGGAGAGTATTATTGTCTAAACCTGTGTTGATGACTTTGTGCTTTTAGGTACACCAAGCTTGGCTACGCAGGCAACACTGAGCCACAGTTCATTATCCCTTCATGTAAGTACAGCCCCACCCTCGCGTTTCTAGAGAATTGGGGTTCTCAACATTCTGATTGTTTTTCAGGGCATTAGAAGACTGTTCTGGTGACCGGGGAGGGTTATTAATGTTGACACACCTAGTGGCTGAATATTGCTGTGGACTGTAGCTGCGGCCTAAAAACCCCCAACTTTCCGACCCTCTGATTGTCTTCTGATGAGCCCCTTGTCACTGTCATTGGAGTTCCCACTTGGCTAGTTGGCAGGGGCTTTTCATTCCATCATGAATGTCGCAGCTACTTCGAAGAAGCCTATCTGGTCCTTTAAGGTTACTTTGTAATTTTAAATAAGTACAGTTTTATTGACTTAGCAACTCCGTGGACCGACTATTGTGCTTCACTATTCACTCTATTGAGAGACCTTTTTTTTTTTTTTTTGAAATGAGAGGCCTGATGACTGTTTAATTGTGTTCAGAGTGTCTGCTTTTGTTTAAATTTTAGTCAGCAGAGAATGATAAACTTAAAAGAAGAAATGTTCTCACATTTTGGCAAGAGTGCATCCTCCCCTCTCTTTGTTTCCCAGAGCAGCCTCCAAAGTCAGGTCAGTTGTTTATAGGGTAGAATTTTTCTCTGAAACGATTCAAATTCTGAGTTATTACTTGGAGACAGTTTACCAGAGTAACGTCTATCCATCCAGAGTGAAGGGAAACACTGCCTTCTAAACACAGCTCTTGTAAGGTGAGTTGTGATCTTAGAAATGTTAGTCTTTCTGGGGCCAGTGACATTGTAATGACCGGCTCTTGTGAGCAGTATGGAGCAGGGAAAGCTTAGGAGAGCCGGAGACAAGGAGCTTAGCATTTATTCAAGGGAAGGCTAAAGCCTTCTTGGATTCCTTGAGCACATTTTATTCACCTCATTCTACTTCCTTGCTGGCTGGATGAAGTTGATCATGAATTTGATTTCTAGGTTTGAATACCTTGGTACCATGATGGGGTGTCTTTAATAAGAGGCATGATTTGTCTGCTGTATATTTGAAATTCATAATTTGGTGTCATAGTTTGCTACGGCAGCCGTTACAAAATACCACAGACTGGGTGTCTTAAACAACAGAAATTATTTGATCATAGAATGGAGGCTCCAAGTCTGAGATCAAGGTGCAGTCAGGGCTGGTTTCTGGTTCCTCCTTGGTCTGCAGATGGCCCTTTCTCACGGTGTCCTCACATGGCCTTTTCCCTGTGCTCAGTTGAAAGAGAGATCTCTGTTGTCTCTTCCTCTTAGAAGGCAACAGTTCAGTTAGATTAAGGCCTACCATATGACCTCGTTTAACTGTTATTACCGCCTTCTAGTCCCCATCTCCAAATGCAGTCACACTGGGGGCAAGGGCTTCAACATAGGAATTTTGAGGAGACACAGTGAAGTCCATCACAGTTGGCACTTTGTAGGCTAGATGAGTCTTTTGTGAATTTTATTATTACTAGTGCCCCAGAACTTGATCGTTCCATGCTGGATTGATAAATTGGACTTTCTGACTTTTCAGAGCAGATTGGGTTTTAACCTTGTTAAGTGCCACAGCTCTAAAAGGCTGACCTTGCACCTTTTGCTTTAATGCATTGCCATTTAAAACTGCCAGCAGCATTTAGCTGGCTGGCCCATTTAACCTGTCATCATTAACAAGGAGGAGAACTGAAGTCACTTATTAGCAGGATTTCATTCACTGTCAGACAGCAAGGCAGCTCTCAGATGGGTGCTGTCAGAACCTTCACAGTAGCAGAAGCTAGAAAGAGCATAAAAATGTCAAAGAGGTGGGAGTAAAAGAACAGTTATATTGTTGGCTGAATTTGTTGCAAGAGATGGAGAAGCCTCAGGAGGCGAAGTGGGAAGATGTTTGGGCAGAAGTGAGAATGTTGGGATAGGTAGAGGGCCTTGGTTGGCTTCACTGCTCGTCTTAGTTCTGGGAGCCGAATCATTTTTCTGGCTAGAGAGACTCCATTCACAAGGAGGAGTTCGAGACACGTGCTAAGGTGGCACCTGCAGAGAAAAGGTGGAGTTTGTGTGGACATGTGGTCAGGCTCTCTGATGCTGGTGGACACAGAGGTGAGGCGCACTGGGTATGTGAAGAATAGAAGTGTTCTGATAGTGTTGGAGATCCCAACTCTGAACAGAGAGCGGGAGGAAGTGTGGTTGGAAATGTGGAGGAGGGCCAGATGATGAGAGACTTCATTCTCTCAAGGAATTTTAGTTTTGTTTTGCATCCAGGAATTTTCAGATTGTTCCTTGAGGGGCTCCCTGGGGCCTGCCCCCTGGACTAGAGAGGTGCCGAGCCGTGAGCCCCATCCTGCTCTACCCGGGCAGCTCTGTGTGTATCTGATTTCTTTGCACTAGTGTGCAGGATGTTCGTTGTTGTTTGCACAAAGGTTTTCCCTACCTTTTTTTTGTCTTTAAGTTGTCGGAGTATATTAAGAGTCATTGAAAAGTTTCAGCAGAGGAGTGAATGTATGTGTGGTGATCATGTCCATAAAAGGAGCACATGGGAGGTGCAGGAAGGGGTCAGGAGAAAAGTACATTTTAGACATTCTGTGTTTGGGGAGTTGAGGTGTAAAGGTCCTGTAGGCATCAGGTGAAAGGCCTCATGCTCAAGGGAAGGTCTAGATTGGAGATAGATACTGAGCCCAGAGATCTTACCTTTTCTTTTCTTTTCTTTTCTTTTCTTTTCTTTTCTTCTTTCTTTCTTTCTTTCTTTCTTTCTTTCTTTCTTTCTTTCTTTCTTTCTTTCTCTTTTGGTAATGAATAGAGTTCTTTAAAATTTTTATTTCGGCCAATAAGTTTTGGAGAAGATAATATGGCATAGACCCATGTACCCACCACCCGGAATGAACAAATGCTGATATGATATCATCTTGTACATACGTAGTGAACACACACATCAGAGTGGGTACAGCCCTCTCCCTTTTCCTGCAGCACAACCCCCATTCCCTTGCACTCTGTCCTCTGCCAGGTACTTTCTGTGGCCACTGTGTTCTACCCTGACCTTCTAGGTACAGAGCTCCTTAGCTGTTTGTAGCATTGGTCTGTAGTTTAAGTATTTCCAAATGATACCATACTGTAAATCACTTTCTGCGTTATCCTTTAAAAAAATCCCTCAATAATGTGTTTTTAAGATTTATCAATGGTGATATATACAGTTCTCTATCAGAGTTCTAGCATTTGAATCTTAACAGTCCTTTTTTTCATTTGGGCATTTTCCAGTTTTCTCTAATATACAAAACGGTGCAGTAAACCTCTCTTTATCCACCCGTGCTAGTTTCCCAAGAGAAAATAATGCATGCATTGTCCAGGTGTGCACCTCTTTAGCCTTCCCCGGAAGCTCTTTGGAGTGCTTGTGCTGACTTAAACTCCCATCGCTGGTGGCGGAGGGTTTCTGTTTCTGCACAGCCTTGACAACGGTTGATATTGGTAGACTTAAATTTTTGCCAGTCTAATGAGTGTGTATTTCTCTGAGGACTAGTAAGTTTGAGCACCTTTCATTGCCTGTTCATATCTTTGCCCATTTTTCTATTGCATTTTTTAGTTTTTTATTCATTATTTATTTATTTTAAAGATTTTATTTATTTATTTGACAGAGATAGAGACAGCCAGTGAGAGAGGGAACACAAGCAGGGGGAGTGGGAGAGGAAGAAGCAGGCTCCCAGCAGAGGAGCCTGATGTGGGGCTCGATCCTAGAATGCCGTGATCACGCCCTGAGCTGAAGGCAGACGCTTAACGACTGAGCCACCCAGGCGCCCCAGCATTTTTTAGTTTTTTTAATGGAGTTTTTCTGGAGCTGTTTTTGGATACTCTGAATATTAGGTTTTTTGCAAATATTGTCTCCTGTTTTATGACATCTTTTTAAATGATTTTTTAAATGTAGAAATTTAAAATTTTGATATAGTTAATTTATTTTTTATTTATTTATTTTATTATTATTTATTTTATTTATATCAAACTATATGATATAGTTAATTTTGATATAGTTAAAATATTTAGTATTTTCCATTTATAATTTGTTTCTGTCTTGAAAAATACATTTCTGCTCCAAAGTTGTAAAGACTTTCTAAATTTTCTTCTGTGAAAATTTTGAGTTTATTTTTTGAATATGGTGTGAGATAGTTATTTCACTTACTTTCCGAAGGGAAGGAAACTTGTCCCAGGGCCATTTATTAAAGAGTGCATTTTAATTTGTCATGCCTTTTCAATCATATTGAAGTACCATATATGCTTGAGAATATTTCTGGTGTTTTTGTTTCGTGTATGCATTTATTTATCTCTGCTCCAAATTTGTGCTATCTTAACTACTATTAATTTAGCAAGTGTCTTGATATCTTGTTGGTGTGGTTCTTCCTCCTTTTTCTTTTTTAGAATAACCTTGGCTATTCTTAGGCCCTTACTCTTTTTTTTTTTTTTTTTAAGATTTTATTTATTTATTTGAGAGTGAGAGAGAGTGAGAGAGAGAGAATTTGAGAGCACGAGCCAGGGGAGGGGCAGAGAAGCAGACTCCCTGTTGAGCAGGGAGCCCAACATGGGATTCAATCTCAGGTCTCCGGGATCATGACCTGGGCTGAAGGCAGACGTTCAACCCACTGAGCCACCCAGGCACCCTTAGGTCCTTACTCTTTATTATAGATTTTAAAATCAGTTTAAGCTCCATGAAAAATTGTAATGGGGTTTTGATTAGAGACACACTCAATTTATAGATTAATTTGGGAAAAATCTGACATCTTTATGAATTGAGTTTTTCTATCTATGAATATGGTATATATGTTTTGTTGTTTATTCATGACTCTCATGTTTTTCAGTAATGTTTTATAATAGTCTTCATAAAGCTCATACACCTTTTTTTAAAAAAGATTTATTTATTTATTTTAGAGAGCATGTGCCAGTGGGGGGAGGGTAAGAGGGAGAGGGAGAGAGATGATGATGACCTGAGCCAAAACCAAGAGTCGGCCGTTTAACTGAGCCACCTAGGCACCCCAAGCTGATACACCTTTTGCTAAGATTTAATTTTAAGTACCTTTATGTGTTTGTTGCTGTTGTGAATTTTCTAAAATTACATTTTCTAATTAGTAATAGCTAGCATATAGGAATGCTATTGAGTTTTTTTGTTTTTTTAATCCAACAGTCTTACTTACTTCTCTTATTTGTTCTGTTAGCTTGCAGATTCTTGTAAGTTTTCTATGCAGACCGTTAATTGCAAATACTGGTTATTTTGTCTCTTTCAATCCCAATGTTTCATATTTTTTTCTTGGTCTTTTGTACTGGCTAGTACTTCCCTGCCATAGTGACTAGAACTGGAGGTAGTGGATGTTTTTGTCTTTCTGATTTTATTTTTTGATTTTTTTAACCCCCCCCTTTTTTTTAAGATTTATTCATTTAAGGGAGAGAGAGAGAGCACGTGCGCACGCATATGTGTGAGCACAGGGTGAGGGGTGGTGGTGGGGTGTGGAGGGAGGGGCAGAAGGAGAGGGAGGGAGAGAATCTTAAGCAGACTCTCTGCTGAGCTGAATGCGGAGCCCAATGTGGGGCTGGATCTCAGGACCCTGATATCATGACCTGAGCTGAAATCAAGAGTTGGATACTTAACCAACTGAGCCGCCCAGGTGCCCCTGTCTTTCTGATTTTAAAGACAATGATATTAATGTTCCACTAGTGATACTCTCGGTTTTTGTGGAAATGCTTTTTTCAGGTTAATACAGTGCCCTTTCTATTCCTAGTTTACTAAGAGTGTTGTTTTGTTTTGTTTTGTTTTGTTTTTGATTGTGCATGGATATTAACATTTAAGGTTTTTTATGTATCTGTTGAGATGATCATATGGTTTTGGACATTTAAACTCCTAATATGATGAATTACATTAATATATTTTCAAATATTGAGCAGTCATTTATTTCATTCTTGAGATAAGCCCTTCTTGGTTATGAAATACCAACTAGCTTCTGAATTGTATTTGCCAATATTTATTTGGGTTTTTGCATCAGTGTTCAAAAAGGAGATTGGTCTATAATTTTCCTTTCTTGTACTGTTTTTGTCTGGCTTGAAAATAAAAATTATAGTGGCTTTAAAAAATGAGTTTCTCAGCTTTCTTTTATGTTCTTTGGAACAGTTTATGTAAGATAGGAATTATTATTCCTTGAAGGCTAGTCAAATATATGACATTCTTTTGGGAAATGTACTGGATATATTAATTAAAACATTACTGTTGTCTGGTAACTACTGTAACAAGTGTTCCTAAGATACAGAATTTTTATTTAAGTCAGATGTACTCTGCCTTAGACGCACTCTCCTGATAATCTTCCTTCCATTACCCTCAGATGACCTTTTGGCATTTGGAAAATAATCCATCTCTTCAGGTTACTCTTATTCTGTACTCATATAATTTTTTTTATCTGCTGAACTTTTGCATTTTTCTTTATTAAGCTTAATCTTACGAGTTTTGGTTCATCATTAGAGCTAACTGAGGGGTTTTATTTTTTAATTTGTTTAAATAATTTGCAAACTATATCTTATTTGTCTTCAAAGATGTTATTTTGAAACACTTATAGATTCACAGGCAGTGTAAATGATAGTGTGGCTAGGTCTTGTGTACCCTTCTCCCTGTTTCATCCCAGACTACATCTTACGTGATTACAGCATGGGTAAACCAGGAGCCGGACACGAGTGCAGTGTGTGTGGAGCTCTGTCCATTTATCCCATGTGTCAATTCCTGTGATCACCACTACAGTCAAGATGCAGAACTGTCACATCGCCACAACAGTCTCTCCTGGGCTGTCTCTTTATAATTGCACTTACCCCCCCTCGCCTACACCATTCCTCAACTTTGGCGTCTGCTAATCTGTTTCTATCTCTGTAACTTTGTTTTTTTGAGAATGTTTCATAACTGGAATCATGCTGTGTGTGTCCTTTTGAGATTGGCTTTTTCACTTGGCATAATGCCTTTGATCTAAGTTGTTGCGTGTATTGATAGAGAGCATCTTTTTTTTATCTGAGTAGTATCCAGTGTATGGATGTCCCACAGTTTGTTTAAACATTCATCTACCGAGGGACATTTTGGTTATTTCCGCTTTTTAGCCATTACAAATAAAGCTGCTATGAAAATTGTGTGCAAAAAAAAAAAAAAGAAAATTTGTGCAGGTGTTTGTGTAGACATAATTTTTCATTTCTCTAGATAAATACTGTGTAGTGCAATTGCTGCATTGTATGGCAAGTTTATGTTTAGTATTATTAAGAACCTGCTTAAGTGTTTCCCATAGTGGCTGTATCATTTTGCATTTCTGTCAGCTGTGTATGAGAGAGCCAGCTCCCTGCATCCTTGCTAGCTTTTGATATTGTCACAATTTTTTTATATTAGCTGTTCTTATAAGTATGTAGTGGCATCTCATCACGGTCTTCATCCTCATTTCCGTAGTGACCAGTGGTGGTGGTGAACATCTTCTCATGTGCTTATTTTCCATCTGAGTATCCTCTTCCATTAAATGTCTTGCTTTTAATCTTACCGTGAGGTTTTGAGAGATCTTTATATATATTAGATATGAGTGCTTTGTCAGATATGTGGTTTGCAAATAATTTCTCCCATTGTGTAGCTTCTCTTTCTATCTTCTTTACAAGGTCTTCTGCAGAGCAAAAGGCTGAACTTTTGATACACCAGCTTTTGGATTCATTGGTTTTTCTCTGTTTTACTGTTTCAAATTTCATTGATTTCTGCTCTTATCCATATTTCTTTCCTTTTTCTTGCTTTGGGTTTATTTTGCTCTTCTTTTTATAGGTTCTTAAGGTGCAAACTTAGATTATTGATTTGAGACTTTTTCTCTTTTCTGATGTAAGCATTTAGTGTTAAAATTTTCCCAGTTAGCACTGCTTTTGCTGTGTCCAACACATTTTGATATTTTGTATTTTCATTTGCATCCCATTCATGTGGTTTTTAGTTTCCCTGAAATTTTCTCTTTGACCCATTTAGAACTGTGTGGTTTAATTTCCAGTTGTTTGGGGGGATTTTCTTGTTACCTGTCTGTTACTGACTTTTGAGTTTATTCCATTGTAGTCAGAAAGCATACTCTGTATGACTTTATTTTTTAATTTTTTAAAAAAAAGATGTCATTTATTTATTTATTAATTTATTTATTTGGCACAGGGAGAGAGAGAGAGCAGTGAGGGAGAGCAGCAGGCAGAGGGAGAGGGAGAAACAGACTCCCCATTGAGCAGGGAGCCTGATGTGGGGCTTGATCCCAGGATTCTGGGGTCATGACCTGAGCTGAAAGCAGATGCTCAACTGACTGAGCCACCGAGGCATCCCCGTATGACTTTAATTCTTGAAAAATTATTAAGGTTTCTTTTATGTCCCAGTATAAGGTTATTTTGGTTCCTTGGGCACTTGTAAACAGTGTATATTCTGTTCTCATTGTTGAGTTCTTCTGTCCTTGTCCTATCAGTTGTCGAGAGAGGTATTGAGGTCTACAGCTATAATTGTGGGTTTGTCTGTTTCTCCCATCAGTTTTTGTCTCACATATTTTACATTCCCGTTCTTTGTTATGTGCACATTTAAGATTGCTGTGTTTTCTTGATGGACTGCCCCCCCCTTTTAATGTTCTTTATTATCTTCTCTTTCTTTGCTATAAAATTTACTTTTTCTGAAAGCAGTATAGCCACTCGTGTTTTCTTTGATTAACATTTGTATGGATATCTTTTTCTGTCCTTCACTTTAAACCTACATATATCCTTATGTTCGAAGAGAGTTTTTTGTAGACGGCATAGAATGCAGTCAGGTTTTTAAAATCCACTCTGCCAGGGGTGCCTGGGTGGCACAGCGGTTAAGCGTCTGCCTTCGGCTCAGGGCGTGATCCCAGCGTTATGGGATCGAGCCCCACATCAGGCTCCTCCGCTATGAGCCTGCTTCTTCCTCTGCCACTCCCCCTGCTTGTGTTCCCTCTCTCGCTGGCTGTCTCTATCCTGTCGAATAAATAAATAAAATCTTAAAAAAAAAAAAAATCCACTCTGCCAATACCTGTCTTTAATTGATGTAGTTAGACCGTTTACATTTATTGTAATTATTAATTGGTGCTTTTTTTCTGTTTGTTCTTTCTGTTTATTGTTTCTTTTGTTTTACCTAAGTTTCTGGGGATTATTTAAACATTTTTAGAAATTTATTTTGATTTATGTATTGGTTTTTTGAATGCATCTCTTTGTATAGCTTTTTAAGCGGTTGGTCTAGCTATTACATTATCTATACATAACTTTTCTTATTCTATTGGTGTCAACACCTTACCAGTCTGAGTGAAATGTCCCTTTACCCTCCCATATTTCTAATATAATTGTATCAAATATTTCTTCTACATACTTTGAGAAGGACATCAGTGTTATAATTTTTTTTTTAAAGATTTTATTTATTTATTCGACAGAGATAGAGACAGCCAGCGAGAGAGGGAACACAAGCAGGGGGAGTGGGAGAGGGAGAAGCAGGCTCATAGTGGAGGAGCCTGATGTGGGGCTCGATCCCAGAATGCTGGGATCACGCCCTGAGCTGAAGGCAGACGCTTAACTGCTGCGCCACCCAGGCGCCCCCAGTGTTATAATTTTTGATTTAACTGCCAAATGTAGTTTAGAAAAACTCAAGAGGAGAAAGAAAATAATTATGCTTATTTTTGCTCTTTCCATTTTTCTTCCCGCCTGATGTTCCAAGATTCCTTTTATCATTTCCTCTTTGTTTAGAGAACTTTCTTGAGCCATTCTTTAGAGTAGGTATGCTGGCGACAGATTCTGTTAGCTTTTGTTTATCTAAGAATGTCTTGATTTACTCTGTTTTTTGAGGGATATTTTGGCTGAATATAGAATTCTGAGTGGACAGTTCTCTCAGCACTTGAAAAATATGTCATTTCTTTCTGGGTGCCCTGATTTCTGATGAGAAATTTGTTGGAGGCTTTCAGAATTTTTTCTTCTGTCTTCAGTTTTTAGAAGTTTGGCTCTAATGTATCTTGGCATGGATTTCTTTGGGTTTATCCTGTTTGGGGTTTGTTCAGTGTTGAATCTGTAGGCTTATTTCTTTTTTAGTCAAATTTGGCAGATTTTTAGCCATTATTTCTTTGAATACTTTTCCAGCCCCACCTTCTTTCTTCTCTCCTTCTGGGACTTGGAATGCATGAATGTTAGGGCTTTTATTATGTATCCTATGTGTCCCTGAGGCCTGGTTCATTTGCTTTTTAGTCTGTTTTCTTTGTTGTTCACATTGGGTAATTTCTATTGTTACATCTTCGAGATCAGTGAGTCTTTCCTCTGTTCTTTTCTGCTGTTGAATTCATCCACTGAGTTTTTTATCACAGGTATTGTGTTTTTTAGTTCCAAAATTTCCATGCGGTTTTGTCTCTGTCTTCTTTTTTTTGCTTTCACTTTATGTCTCTTTGCTGAGACTTTCTTGTATTTTCCATTGTTTCAAGTGTGTTTGTAATTGCTCATTGAGGCATTGTAAGATGGCTCCTAAAATCTTGTTTAATAATTCTGTTATCTGTTTCTTCTTGGTGTTGGCATCTGTTGATTGTCTTTTCTCATTTCATTTGAGATGTTTCTGGTTCTTGCTATGGTGAGAGATTCTTTTTACTGAAACCCGGACTACTGAAATATTATAGTCTGAGATTCTGATTCTTGTTTAAATCTGCTGTTTTAGCAGGTTACTTATGATATTTCTCCAGCAAGCAAAGGGGGCTGCCCCTTGTTAATGCCAGTTTGGGGTTGAAGTTCAGAGTCTCCTCTTGGCCTTTGTTGATATTCTATTGGGGAGGGCTCCATGTTACTGCTCATTGAGCGGGGGAGTTCAGCCCTCTCACTAGGTCTCAGCAGGTGGTGTCCTGGCAAGGAGGGACAGGGGTGCCTTGTTACTGCTGGTGGTGGTGGAAGTCCTGGCTTTCCACTAGTCCTCCTCTGATGAATCCCCAGTGTTGGAAGCAGAGGGATGGATTGATTCTGCTGGGTGGGATGGAAGTCCAGCTTCCTTATGTGGCATCTGCACTGTTGGGGGGGGGGGTTTCCTATGGTGTTTGACTGGAGTCAAGCAGGTATTGTTAAGAAGGTTTTTTTTTTTTTTTTTTTTTTTAATCTTTTCAGACTGCCCCTTTTATCTTCTTTTGCTGGAGATAGCAGGCTTTTTTGGAGATACCTTTTTTGTTTTGAGCTCATTGGTATTTCTGGGTTGTCAGCTTCCCCAGTACCCAGTATGGGCCATATGAGATGAAAAGAAGACCCAGGAAACTCACCTCTGTGTTGTTCCTGAGGTCCTGTGGTCCTCAGCCAGTCTGCCTGCTCTTCACCTTTCAGCCTCTCTGTTTCTTTCATATAGAAAGTCCAGGGATTCTGGCTGTACTCTATCCGTGCAGAAGCAAAAGCCCAAGTTTAATTAATTTTGTAGATAATATACTCATACGCCGTGAAAGTTAGATGATGTATAACAAGATACACAGTGAAAATTAATGTCTCCCACTCCCCTCTTAGATGACAACTATCATTTCTGGTTTCTTGTGTGTCCTTCCTGAGATACTCTGCACATACTGGCAGATATACACAGCATCTGTTTTCACGCACATGGTGGCATTTTGCCACGTCCACTGTTCTGTGCCTTGTGTTTTTTCTCATAACACTACATCTTAGCGATCCTTTTAGATTCATATATGAAGACCTGCTTCGTTCTTTCTCATGGCTTCAAGATACTCCATTGCGTGGAGATGCCTCCTGTCTGTAACCAGTTGGAATGTGTCAGTGTTGACTCCATTATCGGTTATATTTATTGTCCTTTTCTTCTCAGTGTCTTCTCTGCTTACACCTGAGTCAGGATCTGTTACTGTATGTTGTGGAGGGCTGGAGATCACTACTGGGGCAACATGGGTTCTTACTCTGTGATGAGTCATATGATCTGTGACTACTCGTCGATAGTCTTTGATAGCGACTCTCTTATTTTTTTTTTTTTTTAAGATTTTATTTATTTATTCCACAGAGATAGAGACAGCCAGCTAGTGAGGGAACACAAGCAGAGGGAGTGGGAGAGGAAGAAGCAGGCTCATAGCGGAGGAGCCTGATGTGGGGCTCGATCCCACAACGCTGGGATCACGCCCTGAGCCGAAGGCAGACGCCTAACCGCTGTGCCACCCAGGCGCCCCTGATAGCGACTCTCTTAGACACATTTCTCTGTCATGTTTGTAAGGACTGTTGGGACCACAGGAATAAACAAAAGATTTTGAATATAAGCTCAATATACCTTTACTCTGTTTCATGGATTCAGTTGCTTCAAGTATAATAATAGTTAATAATAGTTAAAAGAAGTATATTTTATGGTTTTTGAAAATTTTTTTCTTCTTTCTATTGGCCACTAAAACATAGATCTGCTATGATTTGGAGCCAGAGTACTTTGATTACCTCTTCGGGAGGGATAAGACTTACTTTGTTTTCATTTAGATTTTTGAGTGTGGCAGTGTTCCCTCACTAAGTCTGGCATTTTTTCCTCAAGGTGGTGATTTTTCTTTTGGGTAATATATTGTCCCTAAATTCTTGGTAAACTTGAATGATGTCATGAATTGCAGAGTCTTTTTGCCCTTGTCTCTTCACAATTTTTTATTTTGACTTGGCAGTTTAATTCTAAATACATGCATAATTAAGTTTGATCTTGCCCAGAGGATAGAATCTGTCACTGGTACTGGCACACTGTGTGAGGACTGTGAGGTCTGTTGCAAGCCATCTTGCCAGGGGCCCTTTGCAGTACGGGACGTGCGCATCAGGTGATTCAATGTGAGTCTGCGGTGCGGCGTGGTCAGTTTTCCGAGGTGGTTTTATGTGTTTCCATAGATCGTCTCAGTAAGTTAGGGCCCAGCAGACTTTTTTGCCCTGTCACCAGCCTCAGGGCTCCAGAACTGCTCACTGCCTCCGACTTGGACAGTCTCACTAGGCTCTGTCCCCGGCATTTCCATACCACACCTGTTTCTTCAGGCCTGCAGAAACCCTGTCCCTTAGATTTGTGCCACCTTTTGTAACTTGAAAGCTTTGAGTCTAAACGTGGCAGTGAGTTGGAGTGAGGAAAGGAGGTGGGCAGAGTGGTTTCTGTTCTGGACCTTTGCCCTTTCACCTCTTCTACCTATTACTGCAAGAGATGCCTTTCTGAGAAAAAGGATTGAAATTCACTTGTATAGCATTGTGGTGATTCTTCATTTGTAATAAATTGGGGATTTCAGATAATCTGCTTTAAAAATAATTTGATATGTTTACTAATTGGTTTTGGAATAAATTTGATGAAGATGAATTAATGGGAGCTCAGAGTGTGACCAAGGGTTAGAAATTTAAATGGGAAATGGAATCTTTGCGAAGCTTCCACATTTCATTCGATGTTAAATTCTGGAGTGAAGTCCTATTTGATTATTTACTGCTAAGTATACTCCCAAATACCAAGGTTAACCTCTTATTAAAATAATGTACCATAAAGCCATTCATATTTTTATATAATACAGCTGTTTGATTATTGTACTTTTCTTTCCACGGTGGATATTAGCCAGCAATCTCCTTATTTTTCCTTTTGATGAAGTCAGTTATTTTTCTATGATAAGATTAAAAATAAATATTTAAAATCTGATGCAGAGTTTTAGTAAAAGGACTTGAGAGCGTATAGGTATTATTTTCCAGTTTACTCTTTTGTATCATATTTTTAACTTTGTCTACTTCTGTATTGCATTTTAAAATTTGGAACCCATTGATATATACTATACTCCATGGGTATTTCATTTACTATCTCGAGGGATTTTTCTAGATGAAATTGAGAGATTCAGTGATGTCATTTCTGTCTGATTAGCAGCAGATCAGCGAAGTTCCTTTGTGCCATTCTGAAAAGAATGCTGCAGCAGAAAACTTGGTTCTGTATTTTATGTACTCATTGATAGTGCCTTTTCTGTGAACACCTCCACCCTGGATAAAACCCTAACATTGAAAATTTACTTGTACATACATGGGGATTATAGTATATCCTTTCTTGATCATTCAAATAAATGTGAATAGTGATGGAAATCTTTGTACTTCTTTTTTTTTTTTTTTTAAGGTATTGCCATCAGAGAGTCGGCAAAGGTAGTTGATCAAGCCCAAAGGAGGGTGTTGAGGGGAGTCGATGACCTGGACTTTTTCATTGGGGATGAGGCCATAGATAAGCCCACATACGCCACGAAGGTGAGCTCCTGAGAGGAATTTGCTTCTTTAAGTGTGTAGCCAAGAACAGAATGGTAGAATGAATAATGCAAAATGGCAGATTATCTGGAAATTGTACTTACGAGTTATGGGTCTATTTTTATTCTTATGTGTTTTTGAATGGGGTATCTTTGATCTAGGGAATCAAGTGAATTTACAAAACTCTGGAAGGCAGAATTGACACCGGCAGCGCTGGGTTACATGCAAAAGCAAGATCAGCTCCTGTGCAATTGCAGGTTGATAAATTAACCTGTCAGATATGGGAAGTTACAGATTGATTAATTAAAAAAAAAGGACTAAAATTAAGTAGAAATTTGTTCTAGGAAAAAAGCTCCAGATTGAATGGTATCGTGGCTTGTGTGCACTTTTCCATCTGTTACCCATTGTTAAGACGGTTCTTTGTGCTTAGAAGTGGGTGCAGTAGAATATAAACGGTAGTATAGCTTAATCTCTCTGCTGAAGTGCCTGTTGTTTCTTTCTGTGAGTTAGCGTCAGTCCCTGTGCAGGAGGCCATGCTGTCTACTAACCCAGTCTGTCCTGGGCTGGCATTGTGGGGCTCTGAGTTTTACTGTTATGAACTGAAGCTTGCTGTATTTCGGTTTCTCTTGCCATAGTGGCCAATAAGACATGGAATAATTGAAGACTGGGATCTTATGGAAAGGTTCATGGAACAAGTGATTTTTAAGTATCTTCGAGCTGAACCTGAGGATCATTACTTTTTAATGGTGAGTAACTGGAACTGAGAGGACCATAGCCCTCAAAATTCCAGATTACTTAGATTTTGTTTTTTCAGATTACTTAGATTTTAAACTCAAGATATTCTTCTCTGGAGAGTTTTTAATTCTTATTAAATCTATTTGTATGAATTGGGATGCTTTTTTGGCAAATAACAGAAGGCCTAACAAAAATGTCTAAAATCAAAAGGGGCTCATTATCTCTCAGAACAGGAAGGCCAGAACTGGGAGGTTTCAGGGCTGGTTACCCTCGGGCTCTAGTGTGGCCTCTTGTGTTGGGTCCCCCCAGGCTCCAGGGTGACCGCCCAAGCCGCTATTCCACCTTCAGTTCATACACTTTCAGAGGTAGAAGTGCTTTGTAGGCATGAAGAGTCCCCTTCCTGGGAATCTTCCCCGCGGATGTGTCCCATCTGTCCCTGCCTGGCCTGGTCACTAGCAAGGGCAATGGAATTACCTTGATAGGTGTAGACTAATCACATTTCTTCCCTGGGGCTGGGTGGGGGACTGTCTCTGATCACCTGGCCCCGGGAGGGTAAGTACCTAAACAGGCCTCCATTTGTAAGGAAGATGGAGGGAGGAATGCATTTGGGTAGGAAACCAACTATGTACTTTGATATCCTCCTGAAGTAACTCGATGACTATGATTTTTGCTTTATAGCAGAGGAAACTGAGTCAAAATATTATTTTGCCAGGGTTTAAATCTTTTTTTTTTTTTTAAGTTTATTTTTAAGTAATCTCTGCACCCAACATGGGGCTTGAACTCATGACCCCCGAGATCAAGAGTCTCATGGTCTTCCGAATGAACCAGCTAGGCGCCCCAGGGTTTAAATCTTATTATAAAATAAAATTGAGCTGAGTTATGGGCCCCGATTATGGTACTTAATTAATCTTGTTCAGATAAAATAAAACATTACAAAGAAATGAGGAGAAATGTCTCTTGGTTATGGAATCTTTAGTAGTTGTTCTACTCAACATTATGTGTTTCCTTCCATGAAATGTTCTTTTTAAGTTAAAATTAATTACTTGTTCACAACACTTGCTTTATAGAGAGCAATTGCATGTAACATAAGCTGCATATTAAAACGTACATAATTTAGCATTGGATTTTTTCCACGCAAGTATATTGTCAAATGGTCCCAGATCCAATTATATAATTCTTTCTAATGTTAAATATGGAGTGTTCTTTAGAATTATCTGACTTAAAATATGTTAACTATAAGGCTATTATGGTAGTTAGTGGAATCTGTATATTTAATGTCTATTAAAGCAAGTCCTTGAAAGTGCTCTGATCTTCTTTCTGGCTGTATCTTCACAACTGGGAATTGCCAAGTACAGGTCCTGTGTTTTACAGGCCACTGCATATATTCTACGCTGTGTATCTACAGTGGTTTATGTAAAATAAATGGAGCCAGGAAACTGACAGTGTGTCTGTGTGGCTTTGTCTTTATAGCCAAAACAAATCACAGGCTCCCACCTGTCACATTTGGCATTTTTCCTCCTCTAGCACATCACATAACTACCTGTTGGATAGGATTTTAGAAGCAGGCACCGTGCCCAGCTACTTCCTTCTGTCTGCTCCAGCTCTCTGGGCCAGGAGTTCTCCCCTTCACTCCACATGGAGGAGGCCACCAGGACATCGCCACACAGGAAGCTTTTCCTGAAAGAAATTTTTTTCTGATTTAGCTGGCATAAAGGCCAGTAAGGTAAAACCACTTACCAGGAAGGAATTGGAGGTGTTTCAGTATGGAAAAGCTGAAGTCCATTGGCTAAAATGGAGTATCTGTAATGAAAGTTCAAAAAGAATCAAGTTTATTAAATTAAAGATAAGAAAATATCCTATTATGCACATTGTGCTTTGAATTCCGTAAGTCCATTCCATTCGTTGCAGGAGGTGCTTGAGGAAGTGGTGAGAATGGTAAATTTCTTTCAGGTTTATACCCTTAATCATCAGTTAATGGAACAGTTAAAGGGGAGTAAAGCAAGGCTAGAGATTTATGGCCAAGTCGTAGAAGTTAATTGAAGACATTTACTGAACTGCTACATCGGATAAGAGCTTCTTGGTGTTGGAGAGTCTCAGAGGTCTAAATCATAGGTCCCTCGGTAGCTCACAAAATTGTTCTTTCTGACTGCTGTAAGCAGACGTTGGAACATACAGGGTGAGGATGAGCTCATTACAGCTCATATTTTTCAAGAAGTTTCAGAGACTCCAGTCATATTGGTCATGTGGATTGAGCAGATAGCAAATGGGAATCATACTCTTTTCAATACTGAGTTGCTTGGAGTTCAAAATAGAATCATGTATTTTAAAGAATTGCAGTGCTCTTGAGTGGAAATTGAGTTATAACTTCAGAAGAGATTTGCAAATTTTTTGAATATGAATCAAGCAAGAACGAACAAACAGCACATGCCGCTCAAGAAGGTCCGAGAACGAGGAGCTCCAGTGCCCACGAGCAGGGAGGGTGGGCACCCCACGTCAAGGTGGGGGGAGAGAGAGAGAGAGAGTGAATGAGAATCTCCCATCCTCTGCCTTTTTGTTCTATTCTGGTCCCATGCACATGGGTGAGAACAGATCTCTTTACTCAGTCTACTGAACGCTAATCTCTTCCAGAAACAGCCTCACAACACACCCAGAAATAATGTTTAACCAGCTCTCTGGGCATCCCTTAGACCAGTCGAGTTGACACATAAAATTAACTATCACACGTGGTGTGTTCTGAGTTGCAAATGATGTAGACCTGCTCTGGGCAATACCATAGCCGCTGGCCAGGGCAGAGCTGGACTTCCTTGGGTTTGCTAAGTTTGTTCCCACCGGCCACGTGCTTTCCAGATTCCAGCACAGTGTCCTCTCCTCTCCCACTCTCCTTCCTGGAGGATTTATATTTTTAAAAAGGTTTCTTTATTGCTGTTACAGAGGCATATGGGAGTGGAGTAATATTAGGTACACGTGTTCATTTTGCTGTCCTTATCCAGAAATATGGATTGATTTCTATGGTCCTGATTAATTATTCATTTCTGAATCAATACCAGATGATATTTTACCATTGTTATGAATAAAAATGTTTATGTTGCTTGCATTCATGTGATATTTTAATCATATGCTTCAGTATTTAAAAAAAATAAAAACTCAGTACTTCCACTTTAGGTCTTGTTATACATAATGGTTTTGGAAAGTTTTATTTAAATTGATCTGTGTTCGCTTTGGGAGCAACTATACTAAAGTGGGAATGATACAGAGATTAGCATGGCCCCTGCGCAAATCATGAAGTGTTCTACATATATAAATGAATGAACGAATAAATAAATTTGATCTCCTAAAAGAACAGCTACCAGTAGGAAGTGTAGAAGAAATGGAGGATTGAGGAAGAAATGGATTTATAATTATGTTTCTCAAAACTTTTGAGGATATTGCCCTTAATAATGCTGAATTTTATTCAAGAACCAGGAGAACCTAATTATACTGTAAATATTCCCTTAATCGGAAATACACAGATTTTAGTGTAAATTCTTCACAGATGGTGAATTTTTTGGTAGCAAGTAATAAAAGTATAAAAAACAGTCATTTAAACAAGTTAGGGGTTTTATTTTTCTTTGATAGACGTAGTAGGGTGGCCAGTGCTGGTATGGCAGTTCTCTTGTGTCATTAGAGATCTCTGGGCTCCAGTATCTTCAGCATATGGCTTCCGCTGTAAGGATGCCTCATGATCACAAGTTGGCTACTGTAACTCCAGTCATCGCATTTGCATTCCGGGAGAGAAGATAGAGGTTTAAGGGCAAGGGGGAGTCTACTACTCAAGTCCTAACCTCATAACGAACTTTCCTAGAAGCCATACTCTATCAGCTTTTGCTTCTTTTTGGCCCGAACTTACTCACTTGGTCATCCCTGTCCACAAGGAAGTGTGGGAAATGCGTTTCCTCTGGGCTTGCTGCCACCTCCTGTGAATGGTTGGTGCTCTGTCAGAAGGCAGGAGGGAGAATGGATTCTGCGTGTGATGTGACTGCGGGCATGAGGACAGTGGCAAAACAAGAACTGAGCTGTTTCCGAAACCCTGGCTGGATCCTACCTGTATGGAGAGCGCGATCCCCTTTAGGGAGCCAGCAGGCCAGGGAAGGGCCCGGTTGCAGTGTGCTGCTGCTTCTTCTGCGCTGTGGCTCTCTTGCTGCTGTTGAGTCTCCCCGTGCATGGATTCACAAGACAGGAGGTTGTCTTAGGAGTTTCTGTGGCCTTTCCCCAGCAGGCCGCGACCCAGGGCTTTGCCCTGCTTGGGAAGGTTTTCTTCCCATTATTACAGAACTGTGGGTATGACAACATTCGGAGGCTGCCTCGGGGACTTTGCACAGTCCTGTTGCAGTGAGTGGAATGATTAACATCTGGTATCTTTTCATATGTTGAGATGACGCACACTCAGTGCTGTGTCCCCTGCCTTTCTCACGTGGTTTCCCTCACTGCTGTCTGAATGGCTCTGCAGTCACCTGTCCAGTGGATGCTTCCTGTCTGTTTAGCTCTTCTGCTCTTTTTAAATGTTTACTATGTTTCCAACTTCTTGATTTTATTAGAAACAATACAGTCTTTGCGTATACAGTTTCTTTCTACATTTAGAGCCTTTTTTTTTTTCTATAAAAAGAATTACCAGTGTTTGATTTTGGGGTCCGGAAGTATTAATACTGTATGAGTCTTGGGGCACCTGGTGGCTCAGTCGGTTGTGCATCTGCCTTCGGGTCAGGTCCTGATCTCAGGGTGCTGGGATTGAGTCCCTCATCAGGCTCCCTGCTCAGTGGGGAGTCTCCTTCTCTCTTTCCTTCTGCTGTTTCCTCCTCTTGTGCTCTCGCTCACTCTCCGTCATATAAACAAACAAAATCTTAAAAAAAAATACCGTATGAATCTTTGGCTTCCCGTCTCAGGCTCTGTCTGCAGTGTCCAGAGGCCACTCTGTTTGTGCTCCTGTCAGCGTTGGTTGATACCATTCCTGATTACTTGATGGAGGAAAATTTCACCTTGCTTTTAATTTGCATTTTTTGAGAACTTTGACCGTAAACATTTTTTCACGTGTGAATTAGTGGTATTTCCTGCTGTGAATTGCTGGTTCATGTCCTCTGCTCTTGTGCATTTCAATGTTTTATTGCTTCTCTTATTGCTATGATTTCTGTGAACTTTTTCTTAGAAGTTTTTTTGTGATAAAATGTACATGCTATAAATTTATCGTCTTAGCCATTTTTGAATGTACAATTTGGTGGCATGAAGTACATTCACACTGTTGTGCAACCATCATTACCCTCATGTCCAGAACTTTCCATCTTCCCAAGCTGAAACTCTGTCCCTGTGAAACACACGTCCCTGTCCCTGTCTCCAGCCCCTGGCGCCCACCCTTCTGCTTTCTGTGTCTGCGAATCTGACCACTCCAGGGCCCTCATGCACGTGGGGTCACACAGGATTTGTCCTTTTGTGTCTGGCTTATATCTCTTAGCACGATGTCCGGGTTTGTCCATGTCGTAGCAGGTGTCAGGATGGCCTTCCTTTTAGGGCTGAGTAAGAGCCCGTTTGTATGCATGTCCCGCGTTTTGTTTATTCTGTGAGCTCTTGCATATAATAGGAAGCTTTTGTCAGCACCAGATTATGTTTTTCTCAGTTGATTTTTTTTCTTGCTTTTGTAGGCTATGTTTTTTGAACATTTGTAACTTTAAATTTTTATGTAGTAAATCTACTTTCCTTTGATGTTTATACTCAATCTTCATCCACTTGGGGTTATTTGGAACATGGTTTGACACTGCACTTAAACCCAGGAGAGATCCGGGGAGCCAGGGTTAATCTACTTCCTGCTGCTGGTGTCTTCCCAGCGGCTCACCTTTTGCTCTGGACCACATAGGGAGCTCCTACCTGGTGGGCAGGAAACACTCCCTGACCTATGTGACCTATATGTGACCTATGCTCATTCTCCTCTGACCTTTTAAAACCCTTTTCTCTTGATACTGTCCCCCTTCTATGCACTTTAAATGCCCCCCACCCTTTTTAAAAATAAACTTACTATTAAAGTGCTTGGATCCCTTTCAAGGTGAGAAAAAAGTATAAATCTCTTTAATGTATGTTATTTCTGCTGGTCTGAATAGCATTTATTGATAGTTACAGCTGACTTTCTTGAATACGCACTGTGTGCCCAGGCTCCCCGCCCCCCAAGTGTTTACATGTATTAACTCATTTATTTCATTCCACCGACAACCTTGAGGTCGGTAGGTAGTTATTAGGCCCATTTTCCAGACTGATAGGAGGTTCCTTAAGAGAGAGACATTGTAGCCAATACTGTTGGACTCTGCAGCCATTGATCATGTGCTTTAAATGCAAGAAATCTGTAACAATAAACACTAACATTTATAGTGTTAAGTGTGTGCTGGGCACTTTACAGGTATTAACAGATTTACTCTCCACCCTTCCAGGTAGTCACATCAACATAAGTAATACATTGTTGAGTGATATTTAGATCCTTTATTTACAACCTGCTTTTGTGTATGACTTCGTTATTTCTGTCCTGTGTTTTGAGATTGCTTTCTCTCTCCCATCCAGGGAATATATTGGTTCTAATCACTGCGATTAAACTTTCTGGTGGCACGGTGTGTGAGCTTTGTAGCACTTGCTGTGCGGGAGTCTCAAGCAAAGCGGGCAGCGGGGGGCTGCTGGGTCGGTTTGTTTGATGAGCTAATACACACACACAACGCAGAATTCAACAGGTGCGAAGGATTTCCAGCGCAAAGTATGTTTCCTTCTCCCCTCTGTTCTGGTCCCCAGACCCTCCTCCATCAGTTCTTAACCAGTTAATTGTTTCTTCTTCCAGAGGTAATTGTGTGCAGGCAAATGAATTATAACCTCTCTTGTTTTATACAAATGGTAACAAAATACACACCTTATACACCTTTTCTTTTATTTAAGAAAATAAAAATGTTGTGACCAGCATGTAATGTGAAGTTTACCCTCCTGATCGTTTGTAAATGCGCAGTTCAGACCAGGACTCTGGTCCCTGTCCTCTTTTGCAGGGCAACTCCGTGCCTGTGGAGTGGCTCCCCGTTTCCCTCCCCACACCGTTTTCTAAAAAGCTTTCATTAAAAATCACTGACACCGAAGAGCAGTCGAGAATGTGTACGACTTGGAGACGCCGTTGTCTTTCATGTAGCAGTTGATCATGGACTGTCTCACGGGGGCAGGGAGAGAGCTCGTTCTTCCTAATTGCTGTGGCGTATTCTCCTCTATGGACGTGGCATGATTTACTTAACCATTCCCTTCACGGTGCCACATCGGTGTCTCATCTGCTAGGAGCAGTGCTGGCGTTGGCCTCTCTGGAGCATCTTGCTTTACATGGCTCGCTGGCCTACAGAACGTAATTTGATTTTGTTTCATGGTCTTAGCTGAGAGGCTTTTCTTTTTAGTAGGTGGGTTTCTCACTTGTGTTTGCTGAAGATTTTAGTAAAAATCACTCACTTTCATCAAGCCCCGTCCCCATGCCAGGTGCTGCTGTATGCAGTTGGACTCTATCCATCTTTCCACCTCTGTGAGGTAGCCGCTAAGTTCGCACAGAGGGAAGATCACTTTCCAAACACAGTAAAATCGAAGGCTGGGCTTTAACCCAACCGCTGGGACTTTAGAACCCTCATGTGAACTCCACTGGGCTGGCCTGCCGCTGCGTGACAGACACGTTTGCTCTTTGATGAGCTGTTTTACGTGACGTTATGCTTTCTCTCTTTAATGTGTTTTATTTATGTGTTAATTTTTTAGAACTCTGGCTTGGTGGGGCACCCGGGTGGCTCAGTCAGTTAAGCATCTGCCTTCAGCTGAGGTCATGATCTCAGGGTCCTGGGATCCAGCCCCACGTCGGGCTCCCTGCTCGGCGGGGAGCCTGCTTCTCCTCCTCCTCCCCACTCGTGCTCTCTCTCGCTATCTCTGTCACTATGTCTCTCTCAACTAAATAAATAAAATGTTAAAAAAAAAGCAACTCTGGCTTGGTTTTCTCTTTGCTTTGTAGTGAGTGTGTATTCTTTCTAATAATTTGGTATTTTTAAAAACATTTTTTAGTGCAACTATGATTGTATATATTTACTTGGTATTTGTTTAGGGGTGATTATTTCCTCCTGTGACCAGTGAGCACGTTGGTACATTTCCACATTTTCTTACCTCCTCTTCTATCTCCTCTTTTGATTGGTTGTTACTGAACTTGTTCTAATATGAACATTTATGACGTTATGTGTGCTAATACCTCTGATGCTTGGTCAGTCTAAAGCGATGTGTTTGATTCCATGATAAAAAGATATCATTGTCTTTATATTCTCTCCTTTTCTTTTATACCTCTCAGCTTGATAGTATTTCTGCTGTTTTAATTTATAACGTTTGTATTCTGTTCTGTAAATCCCAGAAAAGAACAGTCTTTTCTACGTCCTACATGGATTAATTGCTCAGTGTAAGTCTTTGGCTGTGCTTTGTGCATTCTTCTTGTTTGGCTGAACTTGATCTTCTAGTAGAGTTAATTCACGAAGGGCTTCTCCAAGTTCTTGTATGTTTAAAGATAGTTCTGTTTTTGTAACATGTTGATTGGCAGTGTGACCAGATGTAGAATTCTTGGGTCACATCTGCCTGCTCAGAACACTGTATGTGTGGCCCCATGTGTCCCAGTGTGAAATGAAGCTATGCTCCCGCCCAGCTGTACTTTTCCAGCTTGAAAGGTATCACAGTGTGCGAAAACTGCCTTGAGAAAATACCATAGCCTGGGTATCTGAAACAGTAGTCATTTGTGTTCTCACAGCTGTGGAGGCTTAAGGTGCAGGATCCCGGACCTGTCAGCAGTGTTCGTGGTGAGGGCTGTCTTCCTGGCTGGCAGGTGGCCACGTGCTTGCTGTGTGCTCACGTGGCCTTTCCTCTGTGTTGACGTGTGGAGACGGAGAGAGCTCTCGGGTGTCTCTTCCTTTTCTCATGAAGACATTTGTGAGAGTGAATTAGGGCCCACTCTTACGCCCTCATTTAACCGTGATCACCTCCCTAGAGGCCCCTTCTCCACATACAGTCGGAGGGGTTTGGGCTTCAACATACGAATCTTGGCGACACAGTTCAGTCTATAATGACGCGTAATGTGGACTACTTTTTTTTTTTTTTTCCCAACAGGCCCAGAGAATTTTTATTTATTCTTTTTTTTTCTTTTTACAGCGTTAAATGTATGATGTATGTCCATATTTATTGACATGGAAAAATGTTCACAACATACTGCTGAATGACAAAAAGGTTTATTTATTCTTTTTATCTTCCTATAATCCTCTTTGATAATGATGATGATTTTAAAATGGATATTTGAATTTTTTGAGTTGTTCTTGGTCTTGATTTGTATCTGCTTTGTTTTTTTTTATCTTTCTGGGCATGTGTGTTTTGTCTGCTGTTTGTTTTTCCTATTTTCTCTCTCTCCCCTCTTGTTTCTTTTACTATTTCCATACCGTGTCTGGCTGGTTTCTGTGCCCTCCCTCCTCCCTCACCCCTGGACTCTGAATGGGGGAGTTCCTCCTGGACTCGCTGTGTGCGTGAGCTCAGGCTGGGCTGGGGGCCGGCCGGGGTCTAGGGGAAGCTGCCTCTCGCCTCACTTCTCTGCCTCATGCTGACCTCGAAGATGCTTCCTCTGACTTTGCCTCCTGCGCTCTGAGGGCAGGCGGGGCTTGGGCGGAGTCTCCAGCTCTTCTGCTCAAACTGAGGATCTGGTTCCAAGCCAGGGCTGACTGCTTTTGCTCGTCTGCGGAGAGCTCTCTTCTTTGCCTGGGATCTAGACTCACTGGTGTTCCCTTTTGGTGTCTGTCTTCATGTGTCTTGGTTGAGTTTTTACTGCACTTGGCAGCTTGCTGAAGGTCTTTTCAGTTTCAGGGTATTTTAGGTGTTATGTTCTTGAAGGAATTTCCTTTTCTGTAACTTGTTCTTGTTTTGGGGTGGTTAATAAGAGCAGAAATGTTTTGAGAGGTCTTTGCCGTCTTAAAGCTTTTAAGACCCATGCCCGATTTCTTTAATTAATCACTGTAAATGTACTCTATCTATAAAATTAGGGAATGGGATAGTATCCTAATTAACATGCTTTTAGGTTAATTTTTTTTATGGCTCTGATGTAATTACAGGAAATTTGGGTGAAGGCTAAATATAGTGAATGTTTTCTTACAGACAGAGCCTCCACTGAATACGCCAGAAAACAGAGAATATCTTGCGGAAATTATGTTTGAATCATTTAATGTACCAGGACTCTACATTGCGGTTCAGGTAAAAACAAAGTTATTTTTACAATTCCCAACAGACCTTAGGGGTCCAGTAGTGGAAGAAACAGTGATTCCCAAGGCTCCCTGTGGGAAGATCGTGAGGTGTGTTCTTCCCTTTCCCACTCCCTCAGCACACACCCTGACCCCACTCAGGTTTGAGCTCAAACACTGTGGAGAACGTGTTCTGTGGTTTATGTTTTTATGTTTACATCGTTAATATAGGATTTATCTGGCTGTTTTTTTTTTTTTAAGATTTATTTATTTATTTATTTATTTGACAGAGAGAGAGACAGCCAGCAAGAGAGGGAACATAGGCAGGGGGAGTGGGAGAGGAAGAAGCAGGCTCATAGCGGAGGAGCCTGATGTGGGGCTCGATCCCATAACGCCGGGATCACGCCCTGAGCCGAAGGCAGACGCTTAACGACTACGCCACCCGGGCGCCCCTTATCTGGCTGTTTTTACATGCATTAGTATCTAACCCATTTCTCTTTGGGTGGCAAGATCGGGATATAGGTGTGATTCCTTTTTTTGACTTCTTTCATTCCTGATCATATTAAAGGAAAGATACTATAGAGTCTGTTAAAAAAGAAAATAAATACCTTTTGGAGGGTCCCTCCTATGGATTGTGGGCTCCTGTGGTTTTATGAGCTTACAGAACTTCCTTTGAAACTACTTTTTCATAGCTTGGGGATTTTTGTTGCTTTTGGTGGTTACTTGTCTGCCATCCTATATAAAGGAATTAGCTGAAGTTTGGGGGGACTAATGAGATAGGTGTTTCCCCAAATGTTTTCTGCATCATACTAGTCCCTTTTAAGGAAAAGGAGGAGGAGTCGCATAGGAAAATAATTTGGGAGATTGCACGTGCTGTAGCCTGCACGTGGTGATTCACAGTGATTAGCAGAGTAAAGGCCCTGAGAATGCCTGCGTTGAAGAAATCTGTTCATTCCAACACTTCCGAATTTATGTAACCAGAAATCTCCTCTTCCCCAGGTGATTTACATTCCGTGGAGTAGGGAGACACTTTAGAAAACACTGAACCACGGCCAAGTGCATCAAGGCTGCCTGGAGAGTGTTTTACATAAGAACAGATTCTCAGGCTTCATCTCAGACCACGGTTTTCCAACCTCAGTGCTTCGGAATGTGCAGTTCTGTGTGGTGGGGGCTGACCTGTGTGTTGCAGGATTTTTAGCTTTCTGGCCTCTACCCACTAGAAGAAGCACTACCACCACTCTCCCCTTCTCCAAGTGTGACAATCCAGAATGGTTCTAGACGTTGCCAAAGATTCCCTGGGGGACAACATTGACCCTGGCTGAGCACCACTGCCCTAGTCCTACCAGATGAGAGTTTCTGGGTGTGAGATCTCTAGTCGTCTGTTTTTTAAAAAAACTCCACAAGTGATCTTACTGCAACCCATCTGTGGACCCACACTGGGCACTAGTGGCTTGGAAATTAAAATCTTCTTCCTCCATAGTGAAGTTCCTTTCTCATGGGCTTTCCTTTGTAAACGTTTGATTTATTTTATTGAAAACTTGACCCGTCCAGTTTAAGTATAGTGAATTTGTGTTTTGTATAATTTGGGTGGGGTGTGGGGTGGGGGGGGGGGGGGGGGGGGGGGGGGGGAGATGGAGGATAGGAAAGGTTGAGAGGTAGAGTTGGAGTAACTAAGAAAGTGCTTATCAGTGAGCCTGAGAACAAGCAGGCAGAAGACCTGAGAAACAGTTCCCTGTGTGCTTACGGTTTCTGCGTCTTTTATCCAGGCAGTGCTGGCCTTAGCTGCTTCTTGGACATCCCGACAAGTTGGTGAACGTACGTTAACGGGGATCGTCATTGACAGCGGGGATGGGGTCACTCACGCTATCCCAGTGGTAAGCGGGATAGTCAATGCTTCACTCTCTGTAGGCCTCACCTAATTTCGAGGTAAGGGAAGACATGGAAGAAAAACCCCTTCTGTAATTAAAAGACCACTTTAAAAGTCATGGCCGAACTTAGAAAAGGTAACGAGGTTTTAAACCCAGGTGTGGGAGGAAGGACGGATGCCCCTTCGCTGTGACATTGGCAGTTTTCAGTTCGCAGTGGCAGATGTCTGCAGTGAGGACGTCAGCCGTGGTGTCGACTCCGCGGCCTCTGCTTGCTCCTCCCAGTGTAGCATCACCTGTGGAATTTTCCCGGCTTATGTGCCGAGCTGCATCTTGGAGACCAGATTGTCGGCGTGAGGCACGACCGCTTGGAGGACTATCGCTGTGTTCTGTGACAGGATGTGTATGGCTTTGAACACCTCATGCTTTAGAGGAATGACTTCTTGTTTTTTAAAATGTATTCAAGAACGAAGAAGGAGAGATTGTCCATTTTGACTCGCAGAATGCTCTGCAATGTCCCTTTTTGGTTTTAATTTTCAAAACATTAGAGAAGTGATTCCTAATTCAGGCTTCAAGAGACATCTGTAGTCAGGAAGAAGAAATGCCGAGTTTGTCCCATGCTCCATCCTGGGGCCCCTGCTGGTGAGGGGAAGGAAGAGACAGGGCAGGCTCGGGTGACAGCTGCAGATCCTGGGCTGGGAGCACCAGGCCCGTGTCAGCACACTTACTCCTTTCCTGGATCATTGTGAAGGGTCAGTGCCACTCAGTCTATAACGCCGCCTGGGAAATTCTGGCACCAGGCTTCTCTCTGAGTCGTGCCCTCAAAGTTCAGAGCAGACCGAGTCCTGGGGGGAGGTGCTAGAGGGCCTGCTGCTTGGCCCATCCCACGTCTCGAATGAGGAGAAGTAAAGAAAACAGATTTCGCATGGTGTACAGGTCCACAGAGGAAGTGGTTTTAAAAATTTTCATCTGTGTCTTTTTATTGTTTTTTTTCTGATTATAAAAATTACTTTTTTTGTACAACATTTGTGTAAAACAGAGAAATGTGGACAAGAAAGTAACATGACCCATAAACCTGCCCAGAGAACCGCATTATGCTTTTATTTGGAGAACCTTCCCAGTTCTTTTTCTTAGGTGCACAAGGATGCACATTTTAAGCAAAACTGGAGTATTCTATGTCTGGTTGTGTATTCTGATTGTGTGTAATATGATCCTGAAGTTATGTTTTGCGTATTGACTTATCCCTAATGTTTTTTCTTACGGTTAAATATTCTGTGAGGAAATATTTAATAATTGCCTAATAGCCCATCATGTAGGTATGGGATAATTCACTCATTAATTTTCCTGTTGTTGGACATGTAGGGTTTTTTTTTTTTTTTTAATGTTTTTAATGCTGTGATGAAGCCAATACTTAAACACTGGTTGACTTCATTTTACAAAATTTTACATGTAATGCATAGAACATAATAGTTGTGAATAGTTTGTGTTAGCTAGTATTCTTGTTAGTTTAAGTTAATCTTTATTACTTTAATAATTTGTACACATCTTTTATTTCCATCTTAAAATATTTCACAAATATCGTGGACACTGTGGAGAGTCCAAATATTTTCTTACTTCTGGAGTTCAGGTACATCAGAAACACAGGGGAGGAATTCGGGCACCTGTCCTTGCGGCTTAACTGCTGACTGTGACTGGTGCTGGTAATCCTTCGCTCCCACCCGCCCGTAAGGTGGGGTTGGGGGTAACTTCCGGTCCCCGTCTCCCATGGGCACGCGGCACAGAAGTCGGTGCTGGGATGTGGAGCCTGGAGTGTTTCCTCTTTTCGGCTGGATTTGTGGTAGGAAGCCGTCCACTCTGGCCACCAGCCCCCCGAGAGCGAGCGGGCTGTGGTCCCAAGCCCTGGCTTCCGGGGCAACTTATGTCCCCAGGACGGCTGGCGAGGGGCTGGGGCCGGCCTGCGTGTGGCCAGCATGTGAACTCCTGGCTTTCAGTTCCTCTCCTGGCCCCCGCAGACATGCTTCGCTGACTGGGAAGGCAGCCCAGCCAGAGGGTCCCAACTCCTGACCAGCAGTGGTCTCAAACTGCACAGGGTTTAGGGTAACTTATCAGAATGATTCTTAACAAGTGCAGCTCTTGATACAATAAATGGGACCATTTATCGAGTACCGCGTACATGTCCCAAAACAGTGCTATGTGCTTGACTTACTGTGTTTCATTAAGACTCTTGTAAACCACGCATGGGGTGTTGTTTGCCCCATATTGTGGATGAAGGTTTTGGGGCTGAAACATGTTGACAGGGTTGTCTGTGGTCAGTGGACAGTCATGGAACCAAGATTTGAATCCAGGTTGTCTAAGCCCCTGTACTTAACCAAATTGTTGACTCTTAAATATAAGTAGGTTTATAGTTGGTTTAACAGTTTATAGGTAAAAGCTTTTTCCTTTTTGTTAAAGGAACATGAAACAGTGTCCTGTTCTGACAGACGGCATGACTTTTTGCAAATGCACTGGTTTTTCTCTTCACTTTTCTGATGTAATCATTTTGGTTGCTTACAGAGTCTCAGGTTCTAGTAAGGCAATTGTGCATGCAGTCGTTTTAAAAGCCCTCCAGTCCTGAGCTTTGCCCGGAGTGGGGATTCAACAAATGCTGTGCTACGAGGGGCTAGGGAGCTGAGAGTCTGGGGAGCTCTGCCTGCTGGAATTACTCATTCCCGTCGTTGTCCCTCCTCTTCTTCCCTAGGCAGAAGGTTATGTCATTGGAAGCTGCATCAAACACATCCCGATTGCAGGTAGAGATATTACGTATTTCATTCAGCAGCTGCTAAGGGAGAGGGAGGTGGGAATCCCTCCTGAGCAATCACTGGAGACCGCAAAAGCCATTAAGGTAAAAACAGATGGGAAATGGGCTGGTTTGGGGGCTGGTTGGTGTTTGGACACTTCCCCTTGCTGCCATCACCCCTGCTCCCGCCCTCCTTCCTCTCCCCTCCGAGAATGTGGGTCTTATTCTGTTTACCACTTGAGTTAAGAGACTGAAAGCCTCAAAGCTCAGCCTCTTCCTCGGAGCGTGAACGCTGTGGCATCCCCGCTGTAAACGCGAGCAGCTGGATAACTGGCATTGAGCACAGGCGCACGTAGTACGGCATCATTTAACTGGAGCCTAATTAGATGGAACCTTCAATTAGCTGAACGTGCCTTCCACATCCCCCCCGCCCCCCGTGCGTCATGTCTGGAATAAGGAGCAAAGACCAGCCACGACGCTGTTGGGAATTCTGTAGAGTCAGCCAGTACGCAGACTGGTGTCTGGAACTCGTGTGAGGTTCTGTGCCCTGAGAATGACAGTCGCCAATAAGTTATTTTTTAGCCAAAACGCAAGAGTCTTAGTAATGCAAGGATAACTATCATATGAATGAAGAGGGAAGGGTTTGGTTGGTTTTGGAGAGGAGTGTAATTGTGAGGTGTCACATGTGACCACGAGCATCTCCTGTTTCATTGAACACACGCTTGTTGAGCGCAGAGGAGTTTAAGGGGAGGTGAGCCTAACCCCCCACCCCTCCCATCTAAGCACCCAGGAGTGGGCCAGTTGAAGAACAGTCATCAGAGAGGACCCACGTTTTGCATGCCTCTGTTGGTAAAAACTGGTATTTTTCGGACAGGGTGCGCTGGTATAGGCCAGGGCTCCTGCTGGTAGGATGGCCAGCTGCCCCAGCGTCCCTGGGACTGGAGTGTCAGGGATTGGGTACCCAGGGCTGGAACAGTTTGCCCTGGGCAAACCTGGGGTAGAGTTTACAGAAGTATTATAAGACTTTCTTTTTAGACTAAAATATTTCCCAACCAAGATTTTCCATTGCCTCCAATGAAAGAAATTTGGATATTTGATCCATGTTCTCTTGTCACCCCAAATCTGTTACTGATGTGAATCAGGATTGAACTTCTTGTCCCTGACCCTCAGGGGTCTGTCTGGTGAGTGTGAGAGTTCCATTTTTACTAAAGATTTCTGAGTGCGATGACTTGTGCTGTCCTGGTCCTTGTGGCAGTATTTACTTTACTCACAGGCCGTCTGGGGTCCAGTGATGACCCTGAAATTGGGGCTTGCCATTCAGTTTGGGATCATGTCCTGCTCAGCAGTGCAGGCCGGAGCGATGAACTGTGCTGGCCCTGCCGTGTGGCTTAGCCCGGTGTTTGTCGTGTGCCCTCTGCCTTCTGTCAAGAAGGAAGGAGTGGTTGAGAGGTTTCCCGGTGTCATGTCACTCGTGTGACCTGTGGTCACAGCAGGCACACACCACCCTTGCAGCAGGAGTCCAGAACTTAGACACAGCCACACTCCAGCCGACTCTGTTGAGGCACTTCATGCTGTCAGTGAGGCCAGTCGAGACGCCACAGGAAGCTGAGCAGGCCTCTGACAGCTGGACATCTTTGTCTCCAGCATGGTAGATTTAAAGTCGCACTGCCCAACTCACCCTCCTGGAGCATCAGGGAACACGGGGATGCTAACAGCCCTGGCTTGTCAGTCTTACAGTTCTGCCAGAGTATATTAAGGACGGTATTGGAATATGTTTCGGGGATTCTAAAACACTTTGGAATTACTATCAGGAAAACACCTGCAGAGGTCCTTCCAAAATGTGTGCTGAGCACCAGCTGTGCGTCGCAGTGCCACCTGGCTCTGCCCACAGAAAGCTTACTTTCAGAAGCCGGTACCCCAGTGCCACCTGCTGGTTTGCTGAGGTCAGTTCCGGGGACAGAGGGTCGACGCAGAGATTCCCGGTCACACGTTAGCAGATGCTGAGGGAATGCTGTGCACGTCTCAGGTCAGCTGCTGATGCATCAGCAGGTTCTCTTGCAGCCGCAGCACACAGGACCCCCCGTTCTCCGTCTGCCTTTCCTGTTTTTTCAGTGGCATCTACCACCTTATGACAGACTATGTCATTGATTTATTATGGCTGTCGTTTACTGTCCAACTCTCAGCCAGAGCGTATGCTCCAGCAGGCGGGGATGTGTGTATGTTTTTTCTTTTGTATATCCCATGTGCCTAGGCCCTCAGTAAATGTTTGTCACAGAGCCCGTGACCATGCCATATCAGATTGCACAGCGGGTTCACAACCGAATTATTGATCATGGTAGGCGTGAGGATTAGTCTGCTGCCCTCGGCGCAGGTCTGCTGGTCCAGAGGGGGACGGCGGTGAGTGCCTGGGCCAGCGCCATATGGGGACCTCAGAGGAGTAAGGAAAGATGAGACACTTAAAGGTTTTTTATTTATTTATCTGAGAGAGTGAGAGAGATCACAGAGGGAGAAGGAGAAGCAGACTCGCCACTGAGCAGGGAGCCCAACGTGGGGCTGGATCCCAGAACGCTGAGATCATGACCTGAGCCAAAGGCAGATGCTTAATCGACAGAGCTGCCCAGGCGCCCTGAGACAGGATACTTAGTAGACACATTTGGGCATTGTTTCAGATAATATGGCAACAAAATCTGGTAGAATAAGACTGGGATTTATAGCTGAGCTGCAGAGAAAGCCGACTTCCATGTCCAGAATCAAAGCATAGTCCAGTCTGCTCTGAAAGACGACAGAGTGAGGCCTGATGGCAGGTCCACACTGGAGTTCTGGTGTGTTTAATGCGTGGGGTCACTGGGTGTTTGTTGGAGGGAAGAGACTCTGCCTAGTTAATGCCTGGTGATGTCTTTGCGTTCGTGTTTGCAGGAGAAATACTGTTATATTTGCCCTGATATAGTCAAGGAATTTGCCAAGTACGATGTGGATCCCCGGAAGTGGATCAAACAGTACACGGGTATCAATGCAATCAACCAGAAGAAGTTCATTATAGATGTTGGCTATGAAAGATTCCTGGGACCTGAAATTTTCTTTCACCCAGAGGTAAGAGGTTTGCTTTTTAAGCGTGCAAATAAGTTGTCGGTGGAGTGATACTGCCACCTGGTGTGCATGGAGAGCAGTGCAGGAAGACTGGTGTGCCTGGGGCCGCTGTGCCCCAGTGACAGGCCCCCTGCCGTCTGTCCATCCAGGTGGCTGTTTCAGTTTACCCGATTGTTAAATAGTTAATGACTGATCATACTGTGGGTGGTTGGGAAGAGCAATGGAAGGTAGTGAAATTAAAATCAGTCTCACACTGATACGAAAACTAGTTTGCCTCAGCGACCAAATAAAAGTTGCCTCTTTTTAAAAGTGGGGTAATGCAGAATCTTCCCCTGTTTTGTGACCATCCTTCCTAGCCTGAGTTTTATTTGGTCCTGCAGGGCAGTTAAAGCTTCTGTCGGAGGAGGACTAGCCTTTCTGTTAGTTACACAGTCTTTAAGATGCCACCACTTTAACTATTAGTCACAAAGAATTGTTACTTTTGCGGGAGCAGTAATTAGAGGCAACATTTTAAGGTTTAAATAAAAGGCACTTCATTTGTATTTTGGTATATTTTCCTGCGTAATTCAGTTTATATTCTCTAGGTTACAAACTGCAGCCTATTTTTAGGTACGTTTATGACTGTTTCGTATAGGAAGCGGCACAAATGTCCGATAGCGTCCTGCTCATTCACGCATATGCCTTTGGTGATAGTGATTTAAAATAAACATGAAATGGACGGTGTCTGGTGAACAGCGGGAGAGCAACTAGATGTTACTTTCTTTCCTTGAGACGAATGTACATTAAAGCTTTTCTTGATTTTTTAAAAATCTGCTTACAACGTAATTGAATTATTTATACTTTAGCGTATTTAACTTACAGCATTAAGTATAAGACCGTTCACTCAGTAGCTTAGTCATTACCATGTCGGTTGTGTCATTTTAAAGCCACCATCATCAGGTCGGAGGCACCTGGGTGGCTCAGTCGGTGAAGTGTCCAACTCTTGATCTCAGCTCAGGTCTTGATCTCAGGATTGTGAGTTCTGAGCTCAGGGTCGTGAGCTGGGCGTGGAGCATGCTTAAAAAACCCACCACAGTCATCAGAAAGGGCACCCCTCCGCCCATCTTCTAGCCCGCGACAGTGATCTTTCATTGACTGTGGGGCTTTTTTGTTGTCTTGGCTAATTTTTTTCACGATGTGAGTATTCCTACGTGTTATGCTCATTATATACTCATGGAGTTTCTCGTTACATACCATGCGATAGTCTCTTATTAGCATGATACACCGCGTATTCCTAGTGCGGGGCTGGTCTTTGTTCACTTTGCTAGTTTTCCTTCACTAAACCCAGCCATCTCCTCTCTTGAGGGGACATATGTCTTCATCACTACACACAGTCACGTGGGCTTCATTTGACATATTGTACATTCCAATGTGATGGTATGGTAAATTCTGTATTTGTTGGTAAATTCTGTATTTGTTAAAGTTATGGTATGGTAAATTCTGTATTTGTTAAAGTTACTTTTTAAAAAGTTTTTCTTTTGTCGTATTGAGAGAAAGCTATAATCTTTCTTTTATATTTATATGAAATTTAGTTTGCCAACCCAGATTTTATGGAATCCATCTCAGATGTCGTTGATGAAGTAATACAGAACTGCCCCATCGATGTGCGCCGTCCGCTGTATAAGGTATAAGCTGCTTGGGTAAGGTGCTTTGATTTCATTTCACATTTCAGCATTAAAGAATATGCAGACATTCCTATTTCACTCTTGTCTGATAGGCTTTGTTAAAGGCCAGTGTGATGGTAAAATATTTTTCTTTGACTGGGGATGACTTAAATATTTGGAAATATGACTCAGTTAACCAGAAATATTTAATTTAAATATTCTAGGATTTTCTGTTCGTATCTGGCAAGCTGTATTTTAAATCAGACAACCTTAACCAGGTATATTGGTTGAAAGATAGACGTTTCCTTCCCCTCACACTTTCCATGAAACCACTCATCTTGTTCATGTATATTTAGGGTTGGTGCCAAATGTGGTGCTGCCAGAAGAAGTTCGAGCCTGAGATGAAACAGTCAAAGAGAAAATGGTCATGTAACATTTTCTCCAAAATTCTTTGATTGTGAGGAATTTTGGACCTTGAAATGAGAAAAAGCTAGCCCGTGTCATTGTAGGATAAAAGGAAATATTACTGACAGCCACGTATGAGAGCAGAAGGTGGAGGTCTGTAGGCCTTCAGCGTAAACTGGCTTCTATCTGAGCGTGTCGCACTGTCAGCCGTGGGAGGCACAGCTCCGGCCCACCTAACCCAGCCTCAGGTGGGGGAGCATGACAGGAGAGAGAATCAGGCTCAGGGAGGAGGGCCACTGAGTCTTTTTTCATCTGTGCAGCGGAATACTATGCAGTTTTTAAGGAGAGTGAGGTAAATCTGTATAAGTTCAAATGAAAAGATGTCTACAGTGTGTATTGTTAAGTGAGAAAGCAAGTTATACAGTTTACACATAGTATTGTCATTTTATGTAAAAATAGGGTTTGCATGTGCATATAAGAAAAGGATTTGAATGATTGTGGAGTATATTTGGGGGTGAGGAATGGATAGCTTTTACTTTCTACTTTTTGTGTTTTAAAATTATTGGAAATTTCATGGTTAACAAATGTTATTTTTTATTAGACAGCCAGCGAGAGAGGGAACACAGGCAGGGGGAGTGGGAGAGGAAGAAGCAGGCTCTCAGCGGAGGAGCCTGATGTGGGGCTCGATCCCATAACGCCAGGATCACGCCCTGAGCCGAAGGCAGACGCTTAACCGCTGTGCCACCCAGGCGCTCCTAACAAATGTTATTTTTATTATTGGAAAAAATTCACTATGTAGATAAGTTTTTATGGGTGAAAACAAATTATAATGATATTTTTATTTGTTGCATATTCTTAACATCTTTCTCCTCCAGTAAAATGTGCAAGAAAGGGAAACTGACGACAGACTGGGGGATTGCAGCTTCACGTTTTTATTGTTCGAGTAGCACGTGCCCTTCTCCCCGTTCTTCACTCTCGCTAGACTCCAGACGTGTCTCCTCGGCGCGAAGGCCGGGAGCACGTGTGCGCAGCTCCCACCAGCGGCTACTGACGCTCGTGGTGGGGCGAGGTCTTTCTCATGACGCTGGAGTTCACAGTGGGTTTCTAGAATTCTCGAAGAAGGGATGGCCTTGGAGATTGTGTGGACCGAGTCCCAGCGATGGGCGAACGAAGCTGAGGTGCCTGAGTGGAGTGGAGCAGGTCGCTCTCAGGCCTTCTTTGGTCGCGCTTAGCGTCTCTTGTCGCGGGGCAGGTTCCTTAACCCCAGGGACTGGGACTGGTCAGGCTGGGCGCGGAGCGGAGTCTCTGCAGCTTAGAAAAGAGGAGACCGTGTCTCCTCTCACCGTGTTCTGCCTGGCTCCCCTGAAGGAGTGGGCCTCTCGTCTCTTCCCTGGGGTGCCCGCCTCTCCCTGTCTGACGGTAGTTGCTCTGGGACGCCATTTCCAGGCGCGGGGTCGTGAAGTCGCTAGCAGCAGTGTGCTCCGGACGGGGTCGTCGGAGAAGGAGGATTAGGTGGGAGCGGATACGACTTGCGAAGGGGAGGAGGGAAGGTGAATTTGGGGGCTGGGAACGAGCAAGTCCTCGCAGAGGCGGCTCCGATCCAGGTACTTGGCCGCCTCACCACTGGGGGGATCCGTCCGCTTTCTATGTAGCTGCCGCAGCAGCGGCACGTGTGCAGTCCGTGCTTCCAGCTGGGCTCCCGTCGTCACCTCACAGAGGTTGTGTCACCGGCGGCCCCAGGCTGCTCAGACCCAGTGACGCTCACGGGGTGAGAGAGGCGCTGCGAGCTGGTCACTTGGCCTCAGAGTCCTCCTCCTGGAGGGTGCGAGGCGTGGGGAGACCTTCGCTTGGCGCTGGTGGCCGCGCGCGCCGCTCCCTCGGCCACGGGCTGGGGGAGGTGAGCGCAGAGCCGTGTAGGGGGTCTGGCGGCGGGCTTCGGAGGCGGGGGTGCAGTGTGGTGGGGGTGGGTCAGGCCCGGCAGCGGGACTAACGCAAGGGCATTAACCCAGTTACTTGCATTTCCCAACATATATATTTTTTAAGATTTTATTTATTTATTTATTTAGAGTGAATGGGGGAGGGGCAGAGGGAGAAAAAGAATCCGAAGCCGACGCTGCTGAGCGTGAGTCCGACTTGGGGCTCCATCTCCGGACCCTGAGATCATGACCTGGGTGGAAACCAAGAGCCAGATGCTTAACCGACTGAGCCACCCAGGCGCCCCACCCCAACATATTTTTAAAGTCTCAGATTTCTCTCAATCCTGTGCTCAAGAAGTTGGAGAAAGTGAGTTTCTAAATGTAATTTTTTAAATGATAGGAAATTTCAGATTTGCTTTTCGTGGTTAATTGCTATCCGATGCCCCTGACCTTGTTCAGAAACAACCTTGAGTGTCTCCATCTCTGAACAGATTTCTCTTGAAAAAATCACATTATTCGCAGATTTAAGTGAGCATTTAATAAATAGCGGCAGCTTATTTACCGAGTGTCGGTTCGTGTGGAGACCTGGCGGAAGCGTGTTCCTCACAGCCTCGGCGCGAGGTAGCTGTGGTTTCTCCCCCTGTGAGGGGCCGCTGGCTCCAGGCGGCCCTGCTGTGTCTGCCGAGGCCTGTCACGTGCAGGGACTTGGTCTTTGAATCCTCACACACGCCTGTTGAGGACAATGGTCTTGCTTACAGATCAGAAGATGGAGCTTTGCGAGGAGTTAAGTGCAGGGGAGGTCACAGAGCTGCTCGGCGGTGTGGCCGGATTCTGGGTCCAGGCCATGTCCCACGTCTTTCAACACATGACACTGAAAATTATGTCAAATGTGGAAGGAGGATGATTCTCCAAAGAGGGAAAGCCTGTCCCTGACCACTTCACCCTTAGGACTGTCGTCTCTCCCCCGTGGTTTGGGAAGGGTGTTAGCTTGGTCACTGTTATCCCGTTTGTGCTGAGTCAGTCTTGCGCTCCGTCAGTCTGAGTTTTTCTGTGGCGGCCTCTGCGGGGTTGTCGCAGCCTTGTAGGTGGCTTAGAATTCAAGTAGGGTTGACCAGGGGGAGTTGACCGCGTTTTTCTCCTTTGTCATATGGCCAGGCTCTGTGCCCTGTGGGGAAAGAGGGACACAGAGGGGACCACACCCCTTTGCCACCTTTGTGAGGTACCAGAGTGGACTAGAATGTGTGATGGGAAAACTTAACCCTGAGATCTCTGTGCTCAGCAGCGGAGGTTTCCTTGCTTGCTCAAGGGACACATCCGGTGTGGGGCGGCACTGCCTGGAACATCACCTCATCGGTCACCTGTGCAGGGCTGGCAGGCCACCTCAGCTCTCCTCATGGGCATCCCTGTCACGTGGCCAGCTGTGCCGCCTGGAAGGTCTGCTGGGCACCGCGGCCTCCGCCATGGCCACCACGAAAGGGACTTGTTTCCAAAACACGGGCTTGATGGGGACATTGAGGTTTAATGGAGAGGCCTCCAGACACCTGCCAGCAAGCAGCTGTTGTAGGGCTTTCTCCTCAGGGTGATTGTTTTGCAAAAGGGCCAGAAGGTGAATATTGTTGGCTTTTCAGGCCATTCATTCTGTGTTGCGTTTGCTCCGTTTTGCCAAAGCTGCCGTGGACGACGCACAGACGGCCAGAGGAGCTGTGTTCCTAGGAACTTTATGAGAACATCAGCCTGAGGTAGAGATAATTACTTTTGAAAGCCCCAACCCTAACACCTTCCAGACCAGGTCTCACCAAGCTGCGTGTGTCAGGTGTGCCCTCGTCATTTGCTTGCGGTCCTGAGCTCTTGGAGGAAAGATGTCATGAAAAGTTACTGCCGGGTGCCTTTCACTTGCAGGCATTCGTGGCTCCCACCAGCAGCGGACAGAGTGGCGGGCCGCTCGGCCTGTGCTTGCCGACACCATTTCCCGACCTGCCGCCCCTTGTCCCTGCGGGCTCCCACTGTGTGCGGTCCTGACGGCTCTCCTGGGGCTTCATGGTTCAGAGCCACTCTGTTCTTTTGGTCCCGTGGCCTGGCGGCACAGCTGGCCACGTGACAGGGATGCCCACTGAGGTGACCTGCCAGCGCTGTTGGGATGACCAACGAGGTGATGTTCCCGGCGGTGCGCTAGCCGCGTAGGTAGGCTGCCCCTCCAAGCTGTAGGTGCTGGGCTCCTGACCCCGAAGCCACCATGCGCTGCCCCTCCAGTCCCCGCAGCCCCACACGGGCCGCTGCTAGACACCCAGCAGGAAGGAGCGCCGAGCCAGCTCCTCGCTGCCCTGAGGGTCTGCCCTCGGCTTCAGGCGTAGTTGTCTGTCTGTGGCCGGTTCTCCCAACCGGCCAGGGCTTGTGAGGTTTACCAGACCCGCTCCCGGTAACCGCTGGTGGTTTCTTGGGAGGAAGAGAGCAGGAGGAGGCTTGTTTTGAGCTCTTTTGAAAACACCTGAGACATTCCTGGCCCTTGAGTTAACACCTTACTCAGGCCTGTAGACAAGAAAGCAGAGATGTGGATGGATGAGAATAGAATAGAGGTGGCAGGGCACCTGGGTGGCTCCGTTGGTTAAGCGACTGCCTTTGGCTCAGGTCTTGATCCTGGAGTCCCAGGATCGAGTCCCGCATCGGGCTTCCTGCTCAGCGGAGAGTCTCCCTCTCCCTCTGATCCCCCCCTTCTTGTGCACGCGTGCTCTCTCTCAAATAAATAAAAATAAATAAATAAAATCTTATAATAAGATGTGACTTTGAAAACTTAGAATCTTTATAAAAACAACTTCTCATTTTTATTTTTATTTATCTTTAAAAAAGATTTTTATTCTTAAGTGATCTCTACACCCGGCGTGGGGCTTGAACTCAAAACCCCGAGATCAAGAGTTGCATGCTCTACTGACTGAGCCAGCCAGGCACCCCATAATTTTTTAGATGACGGTCGTCCTAATCTAATTTTTATTTCGTTCTGGCCTGTAGATGAGAAGGATAGGTATTTACATGTTTCCCTTCTCTGTTCAGCTGCTAGATTGTGGAAGTGGGGCCTGGATGGGGGGACTTGAGTGAGGGCCCAGTCTTGGTTAGGCCTGTGATTTCCCCAAAAGGCCAAGTCGTTACAAGGAGCAGGTGCTTCTGGAAACAAGAAGTTTTCAGTCCTGGCTGCCTATGGCCAACACCCCTGGAGCGCTAAAATACAACATGCCCGGGTCCCACCCTGGAGATTCTGATGTAACTGGGCTGGGCCTGGGCATCTGGATTTTAAAAGCTTCCCAGGTGATTCTAAAGTGCAGCTAAATTGAGAACCACTGTTAGCAGCTAGCTCATTCCCGGATTAGTCAGTGTGTGTAGTCACTGTAGTGACACAAGTCAGTGTAGACTTGTATGCTTTACTTGAGGGCAAAGCCAAGTTTGAGTTGCTTTGTAGTGTAACTGGGTATCTTCTACTTCTGAATTCCGTTTGTCAGATAATATGAGTGGCCCACTAAATACAAGACTCTATTGTTGCTAAATTAGGGGATGTGTGTATGAGAGGTGGTTCTTGTCTTCAAGAGCTTATAAAAAAGCTACAAATAATACTGAAATAATTCTAGTGGAACCACTACAAGCTCAATGTCCTTAAAGTGAGTCATGCAAATTATGGTAATTGAGAGAAGAGGCAGATTGCATTTAATTGGAGGGGATCCTGAAAGGCTGCAGAGGGGGAGGGCAGTTGAGCAGAGTCTGAGGGCTTGGCCTGGGGGTGGTGAGCAGGGAGACAGACTTCATAGGTGGCAGTGGGAGAGCAGGGCAGGCGTTTCAGAGATCTGTTTCGGGTGGATTCTAAGGTGGTACTGAAGGTAGTCGGAAACAGATCTAGGACGGAGGGAGGGCCAGCGATGAGATACTGTTAAATGTGCCTTAGCACGTAGTGGGTTGGGAGTTGTTAAAAAGTCTTATTCATTGTTTGTCAAGCAGATGCGAACACATCTCGATATAGATCAAGGAGTGGTTTTTCTGTAGCAAATGGCTTGAGTTGGATATAAGTATTTTAATTATGATAATGCCTTTTAAATCAGAGAAGCATGTTGCGAAGTAAATGATAATTATATTTATTATTTTCATTCTTAATATTAAGTAAGTTCAAATATCTTTAGTATTTAAGAGAGAAAAATACATATGTTAAGGTATTATTTTTTCCAACCCTTTTCTAAATAGGCCTTTTATTCAGATGAAATCCTAATTCAAGTCTGACATGTGAACAGATAAGAGGGAAGCTGCTCTGTTTGGGACAGGGTAGTGGGCAGAGAAGGTTCCAGAACTCTGCTGGTTCAGCCCTGACTTTACACTTGTATCCCCCGTAACTCTCCATGGTGCATCCTGCTGACGTGTCTGGAACTGCACGGTTCTCGTGTCACTGGGGGGAAGCAGTGATGGCCGCCATGGGGGTCCCACCATGGGATGTTGACATGCCAAGCCATGGGCTTTCAGAAGCTCATTGTAACCTGAGTGGTGAAGGCATCAGTGACACGTCCACTGTGTTGACAATGCCGAGTAGATGTGCACTGAGCACCTTCGCAAGGCCAGACCTCACTGTAGGCGGTGAGCACATGGGCAGTGAGCTGTGAGGGCGCAGAGGGGGACGCTCACGCCAATGGGGGTGTGAGGGAGAGCTCCTGGTGAGTGGTGTCTGAGCTGCGCACTTGATGCACTTTTCTGTGATGGTGGACACGGTCTATGTGTGGTTTAATACAGTTGCAACTAGCCACGTGTGGCTGAGGAGCCCTTGGGATGTGATTAGTGCGACTAAAGAACAGCATTTAGAATTTTGTTGACTTAAGTTTAAACATAAATGGCCATATGTGGCTAAGGGCTGCCGCATGGGACTGCTCAGACCCACTCTGTGTCCTGAAGGCTGGTGTGACCTCCTGGTTGGAGCAGGGAATGTAGCACCAGGAGGGGAAGGGTATGCTAGTTGATGGAAGTAACCTGTTTGCAGGGCCAGGGTTGAAGGACGGCAGAGCGTGTGTAGGTCTGGAAGGCATTCAGCATCTCTGGACCTGACACCGGAAGGATGGGAGTTGTGGGTGTGGAGCCTGGGATGTGCATGCGGCCAACAGCAGGGGGCGATGTGAACCACCGTGTTCTAAACGGGGTTCCGGGGTGGTGTGGCATGTCCGCCTGGAGGGACCTTGCATGGAGTTAATTTTTATCCTAAGAGCATTGAGGGTTTTGTGCAGGGAGGTGACACAATCCGATTTAAGTTTTAGAGGCGCTACAGCAGAAGAAATGATTGGGGCCAGGAAGACTGCAGGCCAGGTAGGAGGGTACCCAGGCTGGGGAAGGTGGCGGGAGATATGGAGGAAGTTGGGTGAGTGGAGAGAAATGAGAGAGAGGCTCTGGAGTGTCTGATGGTGTTTTGATTAGTGGGGAAGAGGTTCGGGTTTCTTACCTGCACATCTGGGAGGATGGGGATGTCATTTACTAGGATAGGAAATGCAGGAGAAGGGGAGCCCACTTAGGGGTCAGAAGATGAGTCCCAGCTTCCAGTGATACTGAGTTAGATATACAGACTGGAGGTTCGGGAATATCTGAGTTAGATTTTCAAGGATCATCGATGTGACTGTCACCAAGGGAGAGTATACAGGTGACAAGAGAAGACGACCTTGGGTCCAGCCCACAGGAAGGTCAGATAGTAAGGGTTGTGCAGAGAAGGGAGGCCAAGGAGGCCATCAGGCAGGATCTCCTGAGGAACAGTCAACAGGATATACCCCCCCATCTGTATGTATGTATGTATGTATGTATCTGTCTATCTATCTATCTATCTATTTATCTATCTATCTATCTATCAGATTTTGCTCTAGCTCTCTGTATATTTATTTTAAAGAATTGACCTGCTTTCAGCCTGGCAAGTCCAAAATGTTTAGGGCAGGCCGGCACCTGGAAACTCAGGTGGGGTTGACACTGCAGCCTTAAGGCAGGATTCCTTCTGTGGGAACCCCGTTTCCGCTCTTCAGACAGGCCTTCACCTGTGTGAATGAGGCCCACCCACATTGGTGAGGGTACTCGGTACGTTCACTGGATCTACGGATGCCTTCACAGCCATGTCTAGGGTAATGTTGATTAAATCACTGGGCATTCCAGCCGGACCAGGCTGACACGTAAAGTTAACCCTCACAGAAGCTAGGAGGGAGTAGTTGAAGAAAGAAGAAAGCAAGCTCTGGAAGCCGAGGGAAGATAACTGTCATCAGCCTTGTCAGGGGACACTGAGAGGCCACGCAAGATGAGGGTGGAGAGGTGGCTGTTGGGTTTT
>NW_024425563.1:4740746-4763245 GCF_017311325.1 Ursus maritimus | reverse complement strand
GGTGAAGAGGCGAGTGGCCCGGGAGGAGTTGGGCAGGGACAAGATTACAGCAGCTGCAGGAGAAAGAGGGGTCATGAGGGAAAGAGAGGGTGTGCAGACATTCGTGTGAGACATTTGTCGTTCGTTGTGTCGTCCCCCAACTCAGGCAGCTGTTAGAGCCGCCCTGGAGGCTCACTTGGTTTATCTCTGGGACACGGCGCTGCGTCCTGCAGTGCACGCTTTAGAGGTAGGCTTGTTCAAACTTGGCTGGGATTGCTGCCTCTGGGTTCCGCTCGAGAGTCCGGAAGCTCTTGTCCCTAAAGAGGGACAGCCTTTTGAGTATACAGTATGGGGGTTCCCCTTCCCCGGGGCTTCTGATGGAGTCCTCGGCAGGTCCGATCTGACCTGCCGTGAGCGGCGAGAGAGACTCCCCGGTGAGCTTTCTACTTTGCACTGCAGTGAACCGAGGAAGCGGGTTAAAGTTACACAGCATGGTGGGTAGGTGGCAGTGTATGTCTGTCAGACTGGGTTAAAAATAAGAATAGTCTCTAGCCCAGGATCTACTTAGCATTACAGGAATGGGAATTTTTGCCATTTTTAATGCCATGTTAGGTGTTGATTGAATGAACTTACTGATAATACATACTAGATTTCAAGTCTTTCTGACGTAGGCTTCAGGTGGCCAACAGGTTAGGTGTGGTGTTTATAATGGCGCATGCTGCCCTGTCTTTCCTAACAGAAAGCAGGACCTTTCTTTGTGGAGGGTTTTTTTTTTTTTTAATGATTTTTTATTATATTATGTTAGTCACCATACAGTACATCCCGTTTTCCAATGTAAGGCTCGATGATTCATTAGTTGCGTATAACACCCAGTGCACCATGCATGTGGAGGGGTTTTATAATTGAGACTTTTGTTCGCCATCATGAAACAAACATTTGTGCAGCCAAGTAAGGTATTACTATAATTGCCTAGGGCTACTGAAAAATCCAGCCACCCCAGTGACCCAAATAAACAGATCGAACAATCACACAGAGTGAGGGAGTGCTGTGCACTTAGGATTCATGGCCATTCAGCAAGTAGGGCACTGCATCGTAAGAAAGTCTAGAAAGCTTATACTCTATAGATGAGCAAAGATGATTGTTTCCCACTTAAAATGCATTTGGTGGGGGGTAAACAGAAGGGGAATGAACCACAAGAGACTATGGACTCTGGGAAACAAACTGAGGGTTTCAGAGGGGAGGGGGTGGGGGATGGGCTAGGCGGTGATGGATTATTAAGGAGGGCACGTATTGCGGAGCACTGGACACAAACAATGAATCATGGAACACTGCATCAAAAACTAAGGATGTACTGTATGGTGACTAACATAGCATAATAAAAAAAGAAGAAAATGAGAAACCATCTAGTAGAAACGGAAGTCACTCCTCTGTAGTCATTGCTTATCATTACTTTGCGAGCTTTCTTTCTCATGTTTTGGAAACACGAACAGGTAGATCAGCTGTGCTACATGTATATCTCGTGTCCTATATGTTAACTTAGCATTATGTTGTGTACATTTTCTTAAGTAATCAGCATTCTTCAAAAACATTATTTTTAATGGGCTCCGATGTCGTCCTGTGTCTGTTTCAGATTCCAACTCTGCTCTTACATTAGGTTTTGATCTTTTGTAGCTTAGGTCAAGATCTCTCTTTCTTCCCAGAACATCATCAAGACACTCACGGGCGGCTTGTCATTAACGTGCTCTCTGAGCCGCCTGGCAGCGGGAGGAGAATTTGCAGACAAGCAGCATGGTGCCTGCTGGCTACAGTGCTCGTCTGGGTCAACAGGTCTTTGATCACTCGCAGATCTCCGGTCAAAATCGCAGTGGGCTTGCAGGAGGAATACTGTCGGTGCTGATTGAAGGAAGTCTGACTGCTGGGACTCTGACCTGGAAACTGACTGCTCTCGTTCTCTGTGATGAGGGAATCACTCGGTCCATTTTCTAAATTAAACTGCCTTTAGAATGAATCACATCGAAGATTCACTTTTGTTTAGCGTTTCTGGAGAAGTATAATGCTAGGAGCGTAGGCTCTGGAGCCAAGCTGCCGAGCTACCTGGGGGCAGCAGGACACGGCAGCAACTATTCGCTCTCCTAGCCTCTGCTTCCTCCGGTGCAGGATGGGCATAAGTGCGCGACTGTCTCATGGAATTACCGTGAGGATGCGCTCAGGTAATGCTGACACAGGATAAATAAAGTGCATGCTGTGCGGTTAGTACTAAGTAAATATTATTATTTTATCATGACTCAACGCATGGGCTTTGGAGCCAGAGCTGCAGCGTCCTAGCTTGTGGCTGGACCAGGTCCTTAACTGCTGATCTCTACTTTAATCTGTAAGAAAGGCTTGATGGGACCGTTCCTGCTGTAGAGTGAATACGGGTCCCTGTGGCAGTGAGTGCTGATTACTGTTCAGAAGTGGGACAGACCGGGGACAGTGACAGAATATGGATGTGGGCTCAGTTCGGAGGAAATGCTGCAGTTCTTTTATTCCAGTAAAGCAGTTGTATGAAATACGCATGTTTCTATTGGAATTGATTCATTTCTGAGGGAAGGGAGGAATTCTGTGACTTAATAATAAGCAGTCAGATTTGATATGACTTTCAGCAGCTTAGTGCATTTTGAATTTTTCTTCTTGGCCTTCATCAAGCCTTTCCATTGAGAAAATACAGGGAAGGTCCCCTCAGCTGAAGCCGACTGACTGAGAGGTGCAGGGCAGAGTAGGACCGTTAGCGGGTGGGAGAAGGCGTGGCTGAGGCGAGGGAGGCTCGAGTGAAGAGCCTTAGGCAGGGGAGTGCGCTGGTGCCTGCACGGCGCACATGCACAGTGCTTTAGTTTACTTGGCATTAGGCAGTACCTGTGGGAGCCTGCTGTGTGCTGGTCATTGTTCTGGAGCGTGGGGTCAGCTGTGACCAAAACAGGGGACAATCCCTGCCATTGTGGGTGCTTACTCTTAGGGACGAGGCAAAATCCACAGGTGGTAAAAGAGGTAAGTGCTCAGGAGGAAGATAGGAATGGGGGTGATGGGGTTGGAAGACTAGGTCTCCTCTAGGTGGTGGGTGACATTTGAGCACAGACTTGCAGTTTCCATGTGTCATGAAGTATTATTCGTGTGTTTTCTCCCCCGCCCCCATCGCTTAGAAATGTAAAAGCTGTTCTTAGCTCATGGGTTGTACGAAGAGTCAGTGCCCATGAACGGAGGTTGCCAACCCCTGGTCTAAGTGAATGGCAGCCCTGGAATTACGCGATACACAGTCGTGTGCGGCCATGGGTCTTGTGAACTGTTGGAAGGGCTTTGCCTTCAGCCCTGAGAGAGGAGAAGGCACTGGAAGGGTTTCAGTGTGGCGGTGACGTGATATGACGAGTTGTAACAGGAGAGTCATGGCTGCCCTGGTGGAAGTGGCGTGTAGAGTCAGGACGGAAGTCAGGAGTCCGCTTACCTTAGCTGCCCAGCAAGACACAGTCACAGAGGTCGTGGGAATGGTCACATTGTTCCTGTTTTGGAGTTAGAGCCAACAGGATTTTCAGGAGTAGGTGTGCCGTGTGAGGGAGGAGCCGAGGCAGCTGGAAGGAAGTGTGTCTAACTAGATGTCGTGCCTGGGGTTTCCGCCGCATTCCAGGTGTGGCGGCCGGCACTGTGACCTGTCGTCCCATGCACCTCACTTCCTCAGAAGACCTGCTAGCTCTTGTTGCCCCGTGACAAGTGTCTAAGTTACTGTCATGCGTCAGAAAGTTTTTTTTTTTCTAAGATTTTATTTATTTGTCAGAGAGAGAGAGCACAAGCCAGGGGAAAAAGCAGAGGCAGAGGCAGAAGCAGACTCCCTGAGCAGGGAGCCTAGTGTGGGGCTCGATCCCAGGACCCTGGGATCATGACCTGAGCTGAAGGCAGCACTTCACCGACTGAGCCACCCAGGCGCCGTGATGTCTTTGATTTTTGGTGATTGTATTTCAGCACAGTTGGTGTCCTTTGTAACCCTACACATTTTATTTTATGCATTTAAGAACATGATTGTGGAAGGGATCACATAAAGAGACCAGACCCCTACTATCCCTCCCACTCTTACCTCGGGCCTGTGGACACCTGAGGATGCCTCCCAGAATGTCACTCGTGTGGTCCCCCCTTGCCGTGGGGTCCTTTCCAACGCTAGAACAGGCCACTACTTCTCAAGCTGTCTGTGCCCCACTTCCTGTGCCCCTACCCCTCCCTCTCTACTCTCCTTGTACAGCAAGTCCGAGAAGCTTTTTCTATGCACCTGTCCTCACAGTCTCTCTGCATATTCAGACATACTCAACCCTCATGGCTTTCCTCGCTCTCCGGTGTGGGGCCGTGACCTCCGCTCGCTCATCAGTTCCCATGTGTCGCGAGGGACCTGTGGCCGGCCCCGCCCTCCTCCCTGAAGCACACCCTCCTGCCTCACTGCACCCTGCTTCCCGGTGCCCTGTGCTGCTCCGCACAGGGCCTGGCCCCTTCTCTTCTGGGGCTCTCTCTGCCCTTCCTTATGCCTTACTGTTTGTCGTTTGTCCTCTGAGTGACTCCAAACGCAGTGCCTGCAGCCGCACTGCTCTTCCTTCTCCATGGCACTTGTGGACCCTCTGACTCCGTCCTGAGCTGAGCTCTCCATCTTCCCCTGAAAACCGATCCCCTGAGCTGGTGGCAGCTCCACCCTCTCGGTGGCTTTTTAGGCCAGAAACTTCGGAAATTGTCTTCTTGACTCCTTCTTTCTCCATATTGCACATTAATCCTGTCTAAGTTCTGTTGGTTTGTTCTCAAAACATGTGGAAGGCAAGCATCTCTCACTGCCAAAGCTAGCTGCTACCCTGGTTCCAGCCCCTGTCATTTCTTGCCAGCATGATTAGACCAATCCTTAGCTGGTCTCCCTCCCGGCAGGTCTCCAGTGCAGTGGCCAGAGGGATACTGTTAACATCTCAGTCAGATCAGGCCCTGCGAGAAGACCTCCAGAGCCTTCTCAGCTCACCCAGAGTCCAAGCTGGTCCTGTAAGGGCTCACGGCTCCGTGACCTGGTCCGTTAATTTGAGCCCATGTCATGCTCTTCCTGTCTGCCTCACTTACTCCGGACTCCTCCTTTCCCTCCTTGCTGTTCCACAAACACACCAAGCATGCTTCAACCACAGGGCCTTTGTACCTGCTGCCCCTTCTGCCTGGGAAATTCTTGAGGTATCTGCCTTAAACTCTTCCTTGGTATCTTAACTCCTTCCTTGAATGTCATCTTCTCATGAGGCTTCCTGACCAGCGTGCTGAAGAGAGCATCTCTGCCCTGCCCCGTACACCCCATTTTACCCTTCCTTGCCTTGGTGTGTCCTGCACAGCACTTTTGCTGCTGTGTTCCCGTTTGACCTGTTAGGTTCAGCACTGACCCAGCAGTTTCTGGCACATGGTAGGCTCTCAGTAAATATTGCTGGATGAATGCTCAAGAGCACGGAGAGACTTTGTGAGCTCAGAGACGGGTACCTTTGCTGCTATGCATAAGGCAGGGGGAGGAGTGTTGTGGAGATCCTGCGGAGATGAGGAGCATTGGCACTCTGGCACAGACACCACCCTGTGGAGGCAGGAGAACACGGTGCTCCAGGGGCCAGGTAGGCGTGGCCATGAAGGCAGGGCCAGTAGCCTGGAGTGAGATCAGGAGGACTTGAGGGAGCACCTGGGGGGCTCAGAGGTCGTGATCTCAAGGTCCTGGGATGGAGCCCAACCCTATGTTGGGCTCCATGCTCAATCAGGAGTCTGCACTCCTCCCTCTCCCTCGTGTTCTCTCTCTCTTGCAAATAAATAAATAAATAAAATCTTTAAAAAAACAAAAACAAAGAAGGGCCATTGTGATGGGCTCTAAGGAAATTGGCTTAATTAAGACCAAATCTAGAATCTTAGTGAAAAAAGTGTTTCAAACACTAGGCTCAGTAATATTTGTTCAACTGTCAAAATAAACCTTGAGTTCAAAATCTATTTTAAGAGATCCTATTGACCTGTGCTTTACAGACAGTGAAAAGTAATTGGGATACTGTCTTTTCTGTAACTTTGAAAATGCTGTTAGAGAAAGAGGACATGTTAAAAATGCTTTCTCTGTGCTGGGTTTCTGCTGTGGAGCTTTCTCTCAAGACCCCGTGTGCTGTGATAATCTCCTTCATGGGTCTGTTTCTTTTCTGTCATTAAGGAGTTTGACTTTAGAATATTAAAAATTTTACTATTTGTGGTGACCTGTGGACAGACTCCCTTTGAAGAAGGTTTACTCAGTCTTCCATGTGGGAGCGAACTAAGAACACTGCTAGGTAAATGCTTCTGCTTCTGAGCACAGAGCCATTGCTGTGAGCCTTGTCGCCTCTCTGCGTTACTGGTCATCTCACCGATTCCTCTTTCTGTTTCTGCTCCCCCACACCTCCCAGAAGGAAAATAAGCAGTAAACCAAACAGGGGCTGCGAAAGTGAGACTTGAACTGTCAGGACAGTGAACACTCACTAGGGTTAAAACTAGCAACTTCAGTACCACTTTACGCTCTTGAGACACTAGTTGAAACCAGCCCTGTTTGTTGGAAGATCCGTGAGGTGGGGCGTGAGCGCTTTTACCAGCACCAGGCGTGGGTAAGCAGCATTACCACGTTCGTTCTAAGGGCGGCTGGCGATGTTCCAGATGCCCCCACATCCAGGCCAGGTTGACGGATCTTCAGGACCCATGTAAGCCAGCTGATCGACTTTTCTATTTTTCAAGTTCTCAGGGATTTTCCTAGTTTCCTCTGCTCTCCCTTTGCAGCAGCTGCTCTTTGGGGCTGTTGTATACCTGGGCTCAGAACCGCAGAGTGGGGCGCCCCTCCTGGTGCCCCTTGGCTTGCTCTGCGCGGTGTCTCTTTGGTTTTATTGCTTAACACCGGAGCGAGTTTCTTCGCCCTTGGTGCTATGGGCATTTGGGACAGATGGTCCTCTTCTGTGGGGGCTGCCCTGTGCACGGTGAGGAGTTCAGCGGCTCGTGCGTCTGCCACTGGGTGCCAAGAGCACCCCGCGCCCCGTTCCTGACTATCACACCATCTGCAGACAATTCTGAATGCCCGTGGGGCGAGACTTTCCCTGGTTGAGAACCTGTGCCTGAGGGAGCGTGAGATTACTGAGGTTCAAGAACTTAGTAGAGATGAGTTACCTATTGAGAGTTCCTGAATTCCTTGCTTTGGGTGCTTTCCTTCCCTTTCCCCCTTCATTTCAGAGTTCAGTAAAGCAGAACAGCCTTCACCTTTGGGCCCTCCACTCACCCACAAAGCATTTGTTGAGGACCCGCTGCTTGCCATGCCCTGTGCTGCGTGATGGGGTGCAGAGAGTGTAAGACGGAGAGTGGGGGTGTGGGTGGGCATGCCCTGCTCAGTCCTGAGTGTGGTGGAGGGTGGTGACGGCCACCAGTGTTGGGAGGCGTGAATGAGTGTGCACCTGTGCTCTGAATGCCAGCCCCGGGCCGGACACTGCTCACCGTCACCTACTTCAGTTTCCTTAAAAACCTTGCGGGCTACGTGGTTATGTTATTTTACAGATGAGGAAGTTGAAGTCCAAGAGGTGAAAATGATTTGCCCTTTGTCTGAAACCAGTAAGAAGAGCGCGTGAGCTGGGGCCATCATTCCTGGCGCTGGTGGAGTGGGGCAGGGGTTGGGGCTCAGGCTGGGAAGAGCTTGAGAATGCCTCGTCAGGAGAACAGCATACCCCAGTCCATGTTTGCTCATCTTTAGAATGCTGTGTTCTAGTTCTTTCCTTGCTCTTTGCCCGTATTCCTTTCAGGCAGAAGGATTTCAGAGAGCCTGGCTTTCTGCTGTATGCGAGTAAACAGTAGGTGTATCTTCCTTTTAAAAACGTATCGCCCTCCATCCCGCCTGGCAGGCTCCTGTCCGTCCGCTGAGAACCTCTGCGAGGGGCCATGAGGGTGGGGAAGGAGCTCAAGCAGGTCGCGTGAGGGGGTGCTGTGGGTGGGTGTCAGGTCCCGCTGGGCGTCTGGAGAATACGCAGAGAGGGTTCCTGACTCCACTTTGTTTGAGCTCCGAGGACAGGGTGAGCTTTCTACTTTGCACTGCAGTGAACCGAGGAAGCGGGTTAAAGTTACACAGCATGGTGGGTAGGTGGCAGTGTATGTCTGTCAGACTGGGTTAAAAATAAGAATAGTCTCTAGCCCAGGATCTACTTAGCATTACAGGAATGGGAATTTTTGCCATTTTTAATGCCATGTTAGGTGTTGATTGAATGAACTTAGGGTGAGCTTTCTACTTTGCACTGCAGTGAACCGAGGAAGCGGGTTAAAGTTACACAGCATGGTGGGTAGGTGGCAGTGTATGTCTGTCAGACTGGGTTAAAAATAAGAATAGTCTCTAGCCCAGGATCTACTTAGCATTACAGGAATGGGAATTTTTGCCATTTTTAATGCCATGTTAGGTGTTGATTGAATGAACTTACTGATAATACATACTAGATTTCAAGTCTTTCTGACGTAGGCTTCAGGTGGCCAACAGGTTAGGTGTGGTGTTTATAATGGCGCATGCTGCCCTAGTCTTTCCTAACAGAAAGACAGGACCTTTCTTTGTGGAGGGTTTTTTTTTTTTTAATGATTTTTTTATTATATTATGTTAGTCACCATACAGTACATCCCCGTTTTCCAATGTAAGGCTCGATGATTCATTAGTTGCGTATAACACCCAGTGCACCATGCATGTGGAGGGGTTTTATAATTGAGACTTTTGTTCGCCATCATGAAACAAACATTTGTGCAGCCAAGTAAGGTATTAACTATAATTGCCTAGGGCTACTGAAAAATCCAGCCACCCCAGTGACCCAAATAAACAGATCGAACAATCACACAGAGTGAGAGGAGTGCTGTGCACTTAGGATTCATGGCCATTCAGCAAGTAGGGCACTGCATCGTAAGAAAGTCTAGAAAGCTTATACTCTATAGATGAGCAAAGATGATTGTTTCCCACTTAAAATGCATTTGGTGGGGGGGTAAACAGAAGGGGGAATGAACCACAAGAGACTATGGACTCTGGGAAACAAACTGAGGGTTTCAGAGGGGAGGGGGGTGGGGGATGGGCTAGGCCGGTGATGGGTATTAAGGAGGGCACGTATTGCTTGGAGCACTGGACACAAACAATGAATCATGGAACACTACATCAAAAACTAAGGATGTACTGTATGGTGACTAACATAGCATAATAAAAAAAGAAAGAAAATTTGAGAAATACCATCTTTCGTAGAGAAAACGGAAGTCACTCCTCTGTAGTCATTGCTTATCATTACTTTGACGAGCTTTCTTTCTCATGTTTTGGAAACACGAACAGGTAGATCAGCTGTGCTACATGTATATCTCGTGTCCTATATGTTAACTTAGCATTATGTTGTGAACATTTTCTTAAGTAATCAGCATTCTTCAAAAACATTATTTTTAATGGGCTCCGATGCTCCGTCCTGTGTCTGTTTCAGTATCCAACTCTGCTCTTACATTAGGGTTTTGATCTTTTGTAGCTTAGGTCAAGATCTCTTTCTTCCCAGAACATCATCTGACACTCACGGCGGCTTGTCATTAGCGATGCTCTCTGAGCCGCCTGGCCGACGGGAGAATTTGCAGACAGGAGCACAACTGGTGCCTGCTGGCTACAGTGCTCGTCTGGGTCAACAGGTCTTTGATCACTCGCAGATCTCCGGTCAAAATCGCAGTGGGCTTGCAGGAGGAATACTGTCGGGTGCTGATTGGGAAGGCGTCCTGACTGCTGGGACTCTGACCTGGGAAACTGACTGCTCTCGTTCTCTGTGATGGGGAATCACTCGGTCCATTTTCTAAATTAAACTGCCTTTAGAATGAATCACATCGAAGATTCACTTTTGTTTAGCGTTTCTGGAGAAGTATAATGCTTAGGAGCGTAGGCTCTGGAGCCAAGCTGCCGGGAGCTACTTGGGGGCAGTCAGGACACGGCAGCAACTATTCGGGCTCTCCTAGCCTCTGCTTCCTCCGGTGCAGGATGGGCATAAGTACGCGACTGTCTCATGGAATTACCGTGAGGATGCGCTCAGGTAATGCTGACACAGGATAAATAAAGTGCATGCTGTGCGGTTAGTACTAAGTAAATATTATTATTTTATCGTATTCTGCAAACGCATGGGCTTTGGAGCCAGAGCTGCAGCGTCCTAGCTGTGTGGCTTTGGACCAGGTCCTTAACTGCTGATCCTCGGTACTTTAATCTGTAAGAAAGGCTTGGATGGGACCGTTCCTGCTGTAGAGTAGATAACGGGTCCCTGTGAGCGAGTGAGTGCTGATTACTGTTCAGAGTGGGACAGACCGGGGACTTGAAGTGACAGAATATGGATGTGGGCTCAGTTCGGAGGAAATGCTGCAGTTCTTTTATTCCAGTAAAGCAGTTGTATGAAATACGCATGTTTCTATTGGAATTGATTCATTTACGAGGGAAGGGAGGAATTCTGTGACTTAATAAATCAGCAGTCAGATTTGATATGACTTTCAGCAGCTTAGTGCATTTTGAATTTTTCTTCTTGGCCTTCATCAAGCCTTTCCATTGAGAAAATACAGGGAAGAGTCCCCCTCAGCTGAAGCCGACTGACTGAGAGTCCAGGGCAGAAGTAGGACCGTTAGCGGGGTGGGAGAAGGCGTGGCTGAGGCGAGGGAAGGCTCTGAGTGAAGAGCCTTAGGCAGGGGTGCGCCTGGTGCCTGCACGCGCACATGCACAGTGCTTTAGTTTACTTAGGCATTGAGCAGTACCTGTGGGAGCCTGCTGTGTGCTGGTCATTGTTCTGGGCCGTGCAGGGTCAGCTGTGACCAAAACAGGGGACAATCCCTGCCATTGTGGTGCTTACACTCTTGCGGGAGCATTCGACAAAAATCCACAGGTGGGTAAAAGAGGTAAGTGCTCAGGAGGAAGATAGGAGAATGGGGGTGATGGGGTTGGAAGACTAGGTCTCCTCTAGGTGGTGGGTGACATTTGAGCACAGACTTGCAGTTTCCATGTGTCATGAAGTATTATTCGTGTGTTTTCTCCCCCCGCCCCCATCCGCTTAGAAATGTAAAAGCTGTTCTTAGCTCATAGGTTGTACGAAGAGTCAGTGCCCATGAACGGAGTTGCCAACCCCTGGTCTAAGTGAATGGCAGCCCTGGAATTACGCAGTACACAGTCTGTGTCGCGGCCATGGGTCTTGTGAACTGTTGGAAGGGCTTTGCCTTCAGCCCTGAGAGAGGAGAAGGCACTGGAAGGGTTTCAGTGTGGCGGTGACGTGATATGACGAGTTGTAACAGGAGAGTCATGGCTGCCCTGGTGGAAGTGGCGTGTAGAGTCAGGACGGAAGTCAGGAGTCCGCTTACCTTAGCTGCCCAGCAAGACACAGTCACAGAGGTCGTGGGAATGGTCACATTGGGTCCTGTTTTGGAGTTAGAGCCAACAGGATTTTCAGGAGTAGGTGTGCCGTGTGAGAGGAGGAGCCGGAGCAGCTGGAAGGAAGTGGTGTCACTAACTAGATGTCGTGCCTGGGGTTTCACGCCGCATTCCAGGTGTGGCGGCCGGCACTGTGACCTGTCGTCCCATGCACCTCACTTCCTCAGAAGACCTGCTAGCTCTTGTTGCCCCGTGACAAGTGTCTAAGTTACTGTCATGCGTCAGAAAGTTTTTTTTTTTTTCTAAGATTTTATTTATTTGTCAGAGAGAGAGAGAGCACAAGCCAGGGGGAAAAAGCAGAGGCAGAGGCAGAAGCAGACTCCCCTGAGCAGGGAGCCTAGTGTGGGGCTCGATCCCAGGACCCTGGGATCATGACCTGAGCTGAAGGCAGACACTTCACCGACTGAGCCACCCAGGCGCCGTGATGTCTTTGATTTTTGGTGATTGTATTTCAGCACAGTTGGTGTCCTTTGTAACCCTACACATTTTATTTTATGCATTTAAGAACATGATTGTGGGAAGGGATCCATGGCCCACAAAGGACCAGACCCCTACTATCCCTCCCACTCTTACCTCGGGCCAGCCCTCCCTGTGGACACCTGAGGATGCCTCCCCGAATGTCACTCGTGTGGTCCCCCCTTGCCGTGGGGTCCTTTCCAGGCAGCCTAGAACAGGCCACTACTTCTCAAAGCTGTCTGTGCCCCACTTCCTGTGCCCCTACCCCTCCCTCTCTCTACTCTCCTTGTACAGCAAGTCCTGAGAAGCTTTTTCTATGCACCTGTCCTCACAGTCTCTCTTCAGCATATTCCAGACATAACTTCAACCTCATGGCTTTCCCTGCGCTGCTCCGGTGTGGGCGGCCGTGACCTCCGCTCGCTCATCAGTTCCCATGTGTCAGCGAAGGGACCTGTGGGCGGCCCCGCCCTCCTCCCTGAAGCACACCCTCCTGCCTCACTGCACCCTGCTTCCCGGTGCCCTGTGCTGCTCCCCGCACAGGGCCTGGCCCCTTCTCTTCTGGGGCTCTCTCTGCGCCCTTCCTTATGCCATACTGTTTGTCGTTTGTCCTCTGATGACTCCAAACGCAGTGCCTGCAGCCCAGACTGCCTCTTCCTTCTCCATGGGCATCGGGTGGACCCTCTGACTCCACGTCCCCTGAGCTGAGCTCTCCATCTTCCCCTGAAAACCCGATCCCCCTGAGCTAGTGGCAGCTCCACCCTCTCGGTGACTTTTTAGGCCAGAAACTTCGGAAATTGTCTTCTTGACTCCTTCTTTCTCTCATATTGCACATTAATCCTGTCACCAAGTTCTGTTGGTTTTGTTCTCAAAACATGTGGAAGGCAAGCATCTCTCACTGCCAAGCTAGCTGCTACCCTGGTTCCAGCCCCTGTCATTTCTTGCCAGCATGATTAGACCAGCATCCTTAGCTGGTCTCCCTCCCGGCTTGAGTCTCAGTGCAGTGGCCAGAGGGATACTGTTAACATCTCAGTCAGATCAGGCCCTGCGAGAAAGACCCTCCAGAGCCTTCTCAGCTCACCCAGAGTCCAAGCTGGTCCTGTAAGGGCTCCACGGCTCCACGTGACCTGGTCCGTTAATTTAGGAGCCCATGTCATGCTCTTCCTGTCTGCCTCACTTTACTCCGGACTCCTCCTTTCCCTCCTTGCTGTTCCACAAACACACCAAGCATGCTTCAACCACAGGGCCTTTGTACCTGCTGCCCCTTCTGCCTGGGAAATTCTTCCAGGTATCTGCCTGACTCACTTCCTTGGTATCTTTAACTCCTTCCTTGAATGTCATCTTCTCATGAGGCTTCCTGACCAGCGTGCTGAAGAGAGCATCTCTGCCCTGCCCCGTACACCCCATTTTACCCTTCCTTGCCTTAGTGTGTCCTGCACAGCACTTATTGCTGCTGTGTTCCCCGTTTTGACCTGTTAGGTTCAGCACTGACCAGCAGTTTCTGGCACATGGTAGGCTCTCAGTAAATATTGCTGGATGAATGCTCAAGAGCACGGAGAGCTTTGTGAGCTCAGAGACGGGTACCTTTGCTGCTTATGCATAAGGCAGGGGAGGAGGTGTTGTGAGTCCTGCGGAGATGAGGAGCATTGGCACTCTGGCACAGACACCACCCTGTGGAGGCAGGGAGAACACGGTGCTCCAGGGGCCAGGTAGGCGTGGCCATGAGAAGGCAGGGCCAGTAGCCTGGAGTGAGATCAGGAGGGCCTTTGTAGGGGCACCTGGGGGGCTCAGGGTCGTGATCTCAAGGTCCTGGGATGGAGCCCAACCCTATGTTGGGCTCCATGCTCAGTGGGGAGTCTGCATCTCCCTCTCCCCGCTCGTGTTCTCTCTCTCTTGCAAATAAATAAATAAATAAAATCTTTAAAAAAACAAAAACAAAGAAGGGCCATTGTATGGGCTCCTAAGGAAATTGGGCTTAATTAAGACCAAATCTAGAATCTTAGTGAAAAAAGTGTTTCAAACACTAGGCTCAGTAATATTTGTTCAACTGTCAAAATAAACCTTGAGTTCAAAATCCTATTTTAAGAGATCCTATTGACCTGTGCTTTACAGACAGTGAAAGTAGTGGGATACGCTGTTCTTTTCTGTAACTTTGAAAATGCTGTTAGAGAAAGAGGACATGTTAAAATGCTTTCTCTGTGCTAGGTTTCTGCTGTGAGCTTTCTCTCCAGACCCGTGTGCTGTGATAATCTCCTTCATGGGTCTGTTTCTTTTCTGTCATTAAGGAGTTTGACTTTAGAATATTAAAATTTTACTATTTGTGGTGACCTGTGGACAGACTCCCTTTGAAGAAGGTTTACTCAGTCTTCCATGTGGGAACGGAGCAAGAACACTGCTAGGTAAATGCTTCTGCTTCTGAGCACAGAGCCATTGCTGTGAGCCTTGTCGCCTCTCTGCGTTACTGGTCATCTCACCGATTCCTCTTTTTCTGTTTCTGCTCCCCCCACACCTCCCAGAAGGAAAATAAGCAGTAAACCAAACAGGGGCTGCCTGAAAGTGAGACTTGAACTGTCAGGACAGCTCTTGAACACTCACTAGGGTTAAAACTAGCAACTTCAGGTACCACTTTACTGCTCTTGAGACACTAGTTAGAAACCAGCCCTGTTTGTTGGGAAGATCCGTGAGGTGGGACGTGGAAGCGCTTTTACCAGCACCAGGCGTGGAGTAAGCAGCATTACCACGTTCCGTTAAAGGACGGCTGGCGATGTTCCAGATGCCCCCACATCCAGGCCAGGTTGACGGATCTTCAGGACCCATGTGGGCGCCAGCTGATCGACTTTTCTATTTTTCAAGTTCTCAGGGATTTTCCTAGTTTCCTCTGCTCTCCCTTTGCAGCAGCTGCTCTTTGGGGCTTGTTGTATACCTGGGCTCAGCCGCAGAGTGGGGCGCCCCTCCCCTGGTGCCCCTTGGCTTTGCTGCTGCGCGGGTCTCTTTGGTTTTATTGCTTAACACCGGAGCGAAGTTTCTTCGCCCTTGGTGCTGTGGGCATTTGGGACAGATGGTCCTCTTCTGTGGGGGCTGCCCTGTGCACGGTGAGAGGTTCAGCGGCACGTGCGGCGTGTACCCACTGGGTGCCAGGAGCACCCCGCCGCCCCGTTCCTGACTATCACACGCATCTGCAGACAATTCTGAATGCCCCGTGGGGGCAGACTTGTCCCTGGTTGAGAACCTGTGCCCGAGGGAGAAGCGTGAGATTACTGAGGTTCAAGAACTTAGTAGAGATGGTTACCTATTCGTGGTTCCTGAATTCCTTGCTGGAGTCCTTTTCCTTCCCTTTCCCCCTTCATTTCAGAGTTCAGTAAAGCAAACAGCCTTCACCTTTGGGCCCTCCACTCACCCACAAACATTTGTTGAGGACCCGCTGCTTGCCATGCCCTGTGCTGCGTGATGGGGTGCAGAGAGTGTAGACGGAGAGTGGGGGTGTGGGTGGGCATGCCCTGCTCAGTCCTGAGTGTGGTGGAGGGTGGTGACGGGCCCACCAGTGTTGGGAGGCGTGAATGAGTGTGCACCTGTGCTCTGAATGCCAGCCCCGGGCCGGACACTGCTCACACGTCACCTACTTCAGTTTCCTTAAAAACCTTGCGGGCTACGTGGTTATGTTATTTTACAGATGAGGAAGTTGAAGTCCAAAGAGGTGAAAATGATTTGCCCTTTGGTCTGAAACCAGTAGAGGAGCGCGTGAGCTGGGGCCATCATTCCTGGCGCTGGTGGAGTGGGGCAGGGGTTGGGGCTCAGGCTGGGAAGAGCTTGAAATGCCTCGTCAGGAGAACAGCATACCCCCAGTCCATGTTTGCTCATCTTTTAGAATGCTGTGTTCTAGTTCTTTCCTTGCTCTTGCCCCGTATTCCTTTCAGGCAGAAGGATTTCAGAGAGCCTGGCTTTCTGCTGTATGCAGTATAAACAGTAGGTGTATCTTCCTTTTAAAAACGTATCGCCCTCCATCCCGCCTGGCAGGCTCCCTGTCCGTCCGCTGAGAACCTCTGCGGGGCCATGGGGGTGGGGAAGGAGCTGCAGCAGGGTCCGCGTGAGGGGTGCTGTGGGTGGGTGTCAGGTCCCGCTGGGCATCTGGGAGTACGCAGAGAGGTTCCTGACTCCACTTTGTTGCCAGGCTCCGGGACCCGCCAATTGTGTCATGTGTGTGCTCCAGGTAGCTGGACACACATGTCCCTGGTAGCTGTGGTGCTCAGAAGCCTGGGCAGGAGCCGAAAACGAGAGCCAGACCTGTGACCTGGTCCAGGCACCGCAGACCTTCCTCCTGGGGCTGCTGTGCCGTGTGTCCGTGTGAAGAAAGCTGCTTGCTAGTGGGGAGGCATCCAAGCGGGGTCCAGGACAACAGCTCTGTGTTCAGTGGCAGAAGAACGGGGGGCATTTACTTGTGGGCGAGTGGGTTGAGGTCAAGGGTTGTTCCTCCATAAGTCCGTTGAGATTACTGGGTCACATTAGAATGTCTCAGCTCCAAGCAAGGCTTGGAACTGGGGTGAGGACTGGAGCTCGCTCTCAGGGAGGGCCTGGGCCACGGGGCCTGCGTTTCTGCTGTGCGCAGCAGCCCCTGGGAGGAGTTCAGGGTTTAGTGCACTTGGTTTGGTCCTGTGCTTCCTTCCTCACACGGGCAGAGTATGTAGCGCAGGAAGACCTGGAGACCACGGGCCCCTCCGGCTTCCTCCCGCCGCGCGGCTTGGTGCCGGGGTTGCCTCCATTCACCATAGCCTTCTGTTGCATTGCCGTTTGTAAAAATTCCACTCCGAGGTATAATTTTCTTACAGTATAGCAAACCCATTTTAAGTACAGTGTGAGGAGATTGGACAAGTCTGCATAGCCAAGGAATTGGCACCACAGTTAAGATAGAGAACGTGACCGTCGCCCGTACACGGTCCCTGTCCTCTCTCCGGCCGTCCCTGTGCCTCAGCACCAGCTGATGGAGAGCACGCAGCTGCTCTCTGGCACTGCACGTCAGACCTGACTTCCTGGGCTGCTCGCACGTGGAGTCATGCAGTGTGTCCCGTTCCCTGCACTCAGTTCGTGCTTTGGACCTGCGGGGTAGCCCAGTTTGTTCCTTTTTGTGCCAGTTAGCACCTGCTCTATGATGTCCCACAGTGGATCTTCCCCCCACTGGTACAGCATTTGGCTGGTTTCTAGGTTTTGGCTACCACAAAAGCCTGCTCTGCACATCTGGGTACAAGTCTGTGGATATATGTCTTATTTCCCTTGGGCAAATACCCAGGAGAGCAATTGCTTTGTCGTTCGGTAAGTGTATGTTTAACTTTATAAAGACCAGCAGACTTTCCCCAGGGTGCTTGTGCCGTCTGTTGCCGTCTTCACTTGAACTTCCCGTGTGATGGATTTAATCAGCATGATCCTGATTACGGATGTTGTTGACTGTCTTTTCTTGTACTTATTGGTCATTCGTGTACCTTCTTTTGTGAAATGTCTAAGATTTTGCCTATTCTTTTCTTTTGGTTTGTTTTATTGAGTTGTAAGAGTTCTGTTTTTTTATCTGGATGCAGGTTCTTTGCGGGAGGTGTGTATATATATATTGCAGATATTTTCTCCTAGTCTCTGGCTTGTCTTTTCATTTTCTTAGTGGTATCTTTTGCTGGTTTGTTTGTTTTTAAGTCTTCTCTGCCCCCAGCGTGGGGCTCGATCTCAAGACCCGAGATCAGGAGCTACATGCCCTGCTCACAGAGCCAGCCAGGCTCCCCTCTTAGTGCGATCTTTGGAAGAACAGAAGTTTTTCATTTTACGAAGTCCAGTTTATATATTTTTATCTTTTATGGTTAATACTTTTTTATGTGCCGTCAAAGAATTTTTTGCCAATATCAAAGTCATGAAGATTAAATTTTTTTTCTAGGGATTCTGTAGTTCTAGCTTTATATTCCAGTCTGATCCATTTTGAGTTACAGGGTGTATATGAAGGACAGTAGCGAGTGTCTGCATCCTCCCATGGGTATCAGTTATTCTAGTGTCTTGTTGAAAAATACTGTTTCCTCCCTGTCGAGTACCTTAGCAACTTTGTCTAAAATCATTTGGCTACATTTTTATTGCATGAATGAGAAAATGGATTTTACATATTATTTCTCTGAAGGCAGCTCAAGATCTCGCAGTGTTCTAAAGTTTCATAATGAACATTCATGTTTATACTCAGGTGAATTATTTCTTAATTAAAAAATCCATTACAGAGATATGACAAATAACTGCAATAACCCTAGACCGGATCCTGGACTGGAGGGATAAAAATGCTATAAAGAGTATTAATAGGTCAAGTGACAAGACTGGAATAGGGATAATAGATTGGGTAAAAGTTTTGTGTTCATGCAAGTTCACGAAATTGACAGTCGTGCTGAGGTAACGTAAGAGAATGTCCGTTTTTAATAGATACACTCTAAAGTTTTTAGGAATAAAGGACCATGATGCATATAATTTACTCTCAAATGATTAAAGAATGTGTGTGTGTGTGTGTGTGTAGAGTGCGAACGATGGAGCAGGTGTGTTCAAAGCAGGTGAATCTGAATAAAGGGTGTGTACCACTTCTGCTACCTTGAAATTACTTATTTCCAAGTGGAAAGTTTTTTCTTTTCAAATAAAAAGTTAAAAAAAAAATCCATACATCAATTTGTTAGTATTTGCCTTTTCCGAAAAAGTAGGATTAAACGTATTAAAATAGCCCAAAGCCCTCAGTTTGTTTCCCAGAGTCCTTAGTCTCTCATGGTTCATTCCCTCTTCTGTTTACCCCCCCTTTCTTTCTTCCCTTTCTTCTCCTACCGATCTTCCTACTTCTTATGTTCCATAAGTGAGTGAAACCATATGATAATTGTCTTTCTCTGTTTGACTTATTTCGCTTAGCATTATCTCCCCCAGTCCCATCCACGTTGCAGCAAATGTTGAGAAATCGTTCTTTTTGATGGCTGAGTAATATTCCATTGTATATATGGACCACATCTTCTTAATCCAGTCATCTGTTGAAGGGCATCTTGGCTCCTTCCACGATTTAGCTATCGGGGGGGGGGGATGGGATAGGCTGGTGATGGCTATTAAGGAGGGCACATATTGCATGGTGCACTGGGTGTTATACGCAAGTAATGAATCATGGAACTTTACATGAAAAACTGGGGGTGTACTGTTTGGTGACTAACATAATATAATAAAAATATTATTATTAAAAAAATAAAATAGCCATTATGGTGATTTTTTTAGAAAGCTAGGTTACTGTGCTTATCTTGTTCGAAATGTAAATAGAAATTTACTTGAAAAATAAATGGCCATTTTAGATGTAATCTATTGAATTTTTAAGTATTTTATGATGATGGCTTATGTTGCAAATTCTCAGTCCCTGAAATCCAGCTCTGAGTTCTTTTGGGTAAACTGGCCTATTTGAAATTTTCTGTTGATAGTTTCTATTTCTTACAGTATCTTTAAGTACCTAGTTTGGTTGATGTGAGTGATTTAAAATTATTAAGAGCCCTGTGCACAAGATCCCTGTGTATGTCTTAGGAAGATGGGATCACTGTTAAATTCAGGCATCACTCCAAGGACTTAATGTGAACCCAGCTTTGTTTTACCAAGTACTGTTTTGTATTTGATCTATTTTCTGCTACAACAAAATCAATGGAAGAAGCTGTATAATCTGCCAGATACAGGTGATCTGTTCCAGGGCAGAAATGGGAAAGGGTTTAGAGTGAAATCAGCACAGCCAGTAAGTTCTCATAAGGTGATGCTTAGTTGACCTGGTCAGTGAGAGCCATTCTATCCATTTACCATGGTCAGTAGAGCCATTTTGTCCACTTGCAATGGACAGTGAGAGCTACCTTGTCCACTTAATGATGGCCAATAAGAACCATCTTGTCCACTTACCATGGTCAGTGAGAGCCATCCTGTCCGCTTACAATGGTCAATGAAAGCCATCTTGTCCATTTATCATGGTCAATGAGACCCATCTTGTCTGTTTGCAGTGGTCAATGAGAGCCGTCTTGTCCACTTTCCATGGTCAGTGAGAGCCATCTGTCCATTTATCATGGTCAATAAAAGCCATCTTGTCCACTTACCGTGGCCAACAAGAGCCATCTTGTCCACTTACCGTGGTCAGCGAGAGCCATCTTGTCCACTTACCGTGGTCAACGAGAGCCATCTTGTCTACTTACCGTGGTCAATGAGAGCCATCGTGTCCACTTACCATGGTCAATGAGAGCCATTGTGTCCACTTACCGTGGTCAATGAGAGCCATCTTGTCCACAGGGGGGACCCATTGGTGTTTTATCTCATCACTTGTCCCGCTGAGCGTCTTAATTGACTTAATTCAGGGACTCGCTTTTCTTCATCTCCAGTCATGTAGTGAAGTTTAATTACACACAGTATACTCTATGTAAGTAAATCTCAGTACAACCTGGATTCAGACCACCCCTAATTTAGTCTTTTCAGTTCTGCTGTTTTGCTATCTGCCCTGTTTCACATTCCTCTCATTTGCTGAGTATTTTCTGAGCTTATGACATTGTTCTCTAAACTTTCTGACCTCTCCAGAATCTTCCTGATGGGTAGGGCTATCTTGAATCTTGCCAGTATTCATGCTGGTATTTTCTTCAGGTCTCTCTGTGTCGCATAGTGTCCAAGTTCACTGTCTTTGAATATGTTAACTGTGCTGACCTAGACGGAGTATAACAACGGTGTGGATGGAGCTCCAGCCTGTGATTTTGAGCTCATATTTATCTCACGATGAGGACGAAATAATTCTGGATAGCAGGCAGGGCAGTGGAAGAGGGTTGTTTGTCTTTCACCTGTCATTGGGCGTGATCTTACCTTATAGATTCTCCTGAGATGGATGCCTGCCCCTCAAATGCCTCCTCTCTTTCTCGGGGGCCTATTGGGTGGGTGCATGTACGTAGCTCTCCTTAATGGTGGTGAGCAAGTGCCTGGGGGCAGTTCCGCCAACGGTGCAGGGACCCTGCTTCCAGAGCCAAATCACTGCCAGTTCAGGAGCAAACACAGCTTTGCCTCGCCTTGACCTTCCTGGGTACCTGTCAGGTGACGATAGAGATTCAGTCACAGAGCGATTTCTTTCTTATGCAAGAAACAAACCGTCCTTTTTAGAGAAAAGTCTGAATTGAACAACTTGAAAATGCTTTTAGGAGATTTAAAATACTAACTTTTTAAAATGTAAGTGTCCACAGTGATAGAAAGTTGTGTTTTAAAATTTCAGTTCATATAATTTCTAACTTTTTTCAGATCTCTCAGGCCCCTTTGGGAATCTCTAGATTCCTGGGATTCGGACATTTTCTTCCAGCCTGTGAATGAACTTGGAGCACCCAGTTATAGTCTCTGGTCTCTGGGGCTCCAGAGGTCTTGTCTTGGCACCTGTGACTTGGAGGAGGGGGTTCACTGGTGATCACAGCAGACTCCCGGCTGTCGAGGTTTGTTGTGCAGGGAAGGAAGGACGGAAAGAAGGAATTCAGAATGAAGACAGCATTCTTGCATAGACTCCTGTCTCATTTAGCCATTTGCCCTGTTTTGTCTGAAGCCAGTCCTAATGTGTTTCAGCTTTCCTATTTGTCTGCCCCTAGAAACTTGCCCCTCCCTACCTGCCCACCCTTTAGTGTGTGCAATTTGAGGCAGTCGGGAGAGTACATTCCATGTAGGAGCAGTCTGGGCGAGGGAGAACGGGGCAGCCGAGAGACACAGAAGGGCAAAATGAGGACAGAGCGGAGCACAGCACGGTTCTATCCAGCCATTCAGGAAAGGCCTAGAACCAGAGGAGAGAGGGACGGCTTAATCTGTGATGGGAGTCACAGGGCCTCTGAGACGCGTGATCTAAACCAGTGAGTTTTCCTGAGAGGCCCTGCTTTTCCTGACACCGGGACCGAGGAGAAGCTGTTTCTTTAGACCTTCACTAAGAGTACCTTCTCCACCCGTCTCTCCAAGAGGCAGCAAATTTCTCACTGCTCTGTCTGCTGGCTTGTGCTGAGGGCAGGAAGCTTAGATTAATGGTCCTTTGGGTGGATACCAAGAGGACACCGAGCACACAGGTAGCTCTCTGATGGCCCGTTTTGATGTAGTAATGACACTGAGATCACTTAGAAGCATGAACGCACCACATGCCCTTCAGATTATCCTTCAAAATAATCACCACCCAGTTTTGAGATTGGGCAGCAGAAAATTCTGAGTTGATAGTATTGGGTTTTCTGTTAAAAGCCATTCCATATCTTTTAAGGACAGTCATTTAAGGGCAGAATAAGCAGACAGAGTCTTCCTGTGACTTTCAAGGAACTGGCCACTGTGGCCCGCTTCCCCACACTGAGATGGGCCAGCGGCGCGCTCCCGGACAGACCCGGGCTTCCTCAGGAACCCGCGGGGCACTGCCTGACTTGTGGTTGCTTCAGGTTCCACACCAGAGAGCAAGGCTGAGGTCATCTTCGCCTGGAAAGGTTTTAGAGGAGTTGTCTGTGGTGGGATTTAAGAAATCAAAATAAGTGAAAAACAATAGCAAAAAACTGAAAACAAGGCATGTCAGTAAAAGCACTCTTAGAAATGTCAGATTTTAGGCAGGTGCTGTCCTTGCGGCCCCCGCCCCCCCCCCCCC